>NC_056733.1:1079964302-1080131802 GCF_019279795.1 Protopterus annectens
TTTTAAATTAAGGGCCGGGGGGGGTTTTTTTTTTAAACCGGGGGGTTTCCCCTTTTTTAGGGTCTTTGGAAAAACCACCGGGCCCCCTAAAAAAAGGCACTATAGGGGTGACAAGAGCCTTAGGCAGTACCCGGTAACCCAGAGGTGACAGATGTAAGCCATCTCTGGCAAAGCATCGAGGTCTGTCAATCATGTCATCCCAAGCAGACAGATACTGGATCCCCTTAGAATGACACCAGAAACTTAGCCAATTGTTGAAGTCAATCATTTTCTGCTTGCACTGTTATCATTCTGGGTGAGTGTAGGATGCTTTTCAGGGCTATGGTCATAGTTTTACTTGTACTTGTTGTGGAGTGCCCTGAGTTCGTGTGTTATGTGTCGGCTCCTGGCACAGTTGATGGGTCTATATCACGTTATTGAAGTTTTAAAACTTCAAATGCTATATGGTCGAACCCATATGTTCAAAGCTGTCAAACTTTGAAAACTTAAAGGAAAACTCTGGGCTTACACACATTTTAGCTCAACTGCGAGTCATGCTCTATCCCTGTGAACTAATTCCAGCCATCTACAGCTACGACAATGCACAAACACATTATTACTTCTACATATCTACCTTTCCATAGCACAGGGCAGGAAAGCCCATTCCCCTGTTTGTCAGTATTGCATACTTTCATTTCCAATTTGTCTTCCCCTTCGTGATGTACCTTCAACACAGTCAAATCAATAGTTCCCTCTAGTGCAAATCCTCCCAGACTGTGATGTAGACTTTTATGCCGGCCAGCCCATTATCAGGTAGTATAAACTGCTGCATAACTTGTTGAGGAACTCATTTGCGACCTCTGTTTCCCACTGGAATAAAAACTTGATTGGAGCAAGTTAGTCCTTGTGTGCAGCTGCTGGCAACATTCCTGGACGGTGAACTCAGTACCAACTATTTTTCGGTAAGTTTGCTCAGTTCTTCATCCTGCCCATATAGAATAATACACTCATTTGTCTGTTTTTATTTTTCTGCTCTTTCTGTACTTACTCGCTGTCTGTGCTTTTTTCACATTTACTGTGCTGTGTATGGTTGTTTCTGACTGCACATGTGTGAGTGAATTTGTGCCTGAATGTAGTAAGTATGAAAGTGCTGATTGCAAAGTTGAGAGTGAATGAGCCATGCAAGTGTGTGTGTCTGTGTGTGTGTGTGTGTGTGTGTGTGTGTGTGTGTGTGTGTGTGTGTGTGTGTGTGTGTGTGTGTGTGTGTGTGTGCGAATGCTTAACTGACTGTTTGCGTGTGTGATCGTGTGGGCATGCATATCTAGTAATCGGGAAACCCATGCAGCCAATGTTTTTCCCACCGTAAAACAGAAACGCATCCAAGTAAATGGAGTGCATTGTTAATGTGTGTGCTGCTGTCTGTGTGTGAGTGAATGCTGTGTGTGTGAAGGCAGATGAGTCCGTTGGTTTATGTGGTTGCCTGTGTGTGCCAGAGAGGATAGATGCAAGTCGGCAATTCATGATGCTTAAAATTCTGCAGTACTTCTGAAAGGAAAATATGTTGTGTAGTAGCTTTGGAAAAGAGGACGGCTTTTAAGTATTTAGTTATGTTATAGGGCTTCTTAGACAGACCATTTGGTTGCTGTAGAGATATCTCGATATGCCTGCAACATTTGGATTGTACTTTACTTTTAACTGCGTGATTTATGCTCACATTTCTAAGCCAGTTTCAGAGTGTCATTTGGCAATGGGAGCTTGGGCGAGCAGGCGAAATGCTGGAGTAGAAGAGTTGGATATTCCTTCTAATTCGGTTTATAGATATCCTCCTAAATCCGGTAAATCCAGCTTCTCTTTTTCCTCCCATCTGTAATGGATGCATTGCAGCTCTGACTAGATAGTTATTAACAACATTGCTATGAAATGAGTGAATCTGTGTTATTATTATAGTAATGTGGAAAGTTTTTACACTGCAAAGTAAGTGAAGGCTTGACTAGAAATGGTTGTGTGTTTCCGTGCACGTTCAATGTATAACGCTGTAACTTTTAAGAATGCCCAGCTGAACATCATCTGTACTCTGTTTTTGCTTATGTGTAGTAACTATTGGACTGTGCCTAACCAAACCAAAGAGCTGGTGAAGGCTCCTGATCAGTAGGTCTGAAACTTAAGAAGGCAGCTTTTCAGACATTCTGTGACCATGTAAAACATTGGTGTCCTGGGAATCCTGGTGCACATCTGGAGTGGAAATCGAACGTTTCTCACATTTTGAGTGTCTGAGGGTAGTTTGGCTGGGCACTTAGTTTCTAAATATATGTTACTACAGTAGTCAAAGAATCTATGAGTCTTGTCATTTCGTAGGTTTGTTTAGTTCTTTGTTAAGCTAATATAACTCTCTTTTTATTCTTGTCTCTGCAGAGAGTGAAGTATATATAGAATTGATGGCAAGGGTAATTGCAACTCCACTACTGTTTTTGATGTAGAGAAAATTTGTTTTAGCTGTATTTTTGTAACAAGCTGGCTCAGCATCTGGAGAATATGACAATTTCTTTGGTTGTTTTTTGGCTGGTCTGTTGGGTATGGTGTCCTTTATACTGGCTTAGTTATGTATGTGGGTGTAGTTATAGTATGGTAGAATCAGAAGACTAGCTTCCTTTTATGGTTCAGATGGTGCATGCATTGTTTGTGGACATTGTTGCATATTTCTGTAAGCAATTGTTAAAGAATACTGCACAGAGAAATAAGTTGTTTAGTAAGAGTATCAGTCAGTGTTTTTGTACATGCAAGTTTGGCTAGTGATTAATACTATACTTCTCAGATAATTGTGATTTACAATGACAAAATCTAAGAAAATTTTAGTATGAGCTTACCTTTGCTAGAGGATTATTATATACAGAAGTAAAAAAAGAAAAGAAAAATCTTAATTATATTAATAGTAGATAGAACTTCAGCCACTCAGTTATTTTTCATCAAAGGTAATAGATGTATCATTCTGTTTAATTGCATTAATTTCCAGATATATAATGAGGGAGTGTTTTTTATCCGTGGTGTGTGTGTCTCCGTGTGTGTGTATGTAGCATGGTTATTCTCAGCGATCATTTCATATGTCACTATGCGAAAGGCTTTGCAGATAATTATTGATGTTCTGAGCTGTATGCTATAGAGTAAATCTGTGCTTTCAAATATAAATGAAAACTTACTGCTGCAAAGCTTGCCACCCCTGCATCTTGGATCACTGAAAATAACTTTTTTAATGGATTAGCAAGTAGTCAGGTTGTAACATACTTCTGTATTTCCCTATTTTTTTTCTTAACAGTAGCCTGGAAACTGACAAGTCATCCTCTCTATTAGGGTTATAATTCATGCTAGCCTCAAGTGACTGTCACTCACCTGATTACTGTTTAGTGTATAGTTGAAAAGTTGAGGTACTTTGATTTTGGAAGTCTTGTGCAAACTGAACTGGAAAAGCTTTAATGTTTTAATAATGTCACCAAAAGACTGTTGCCTTAAACTTGAAAACATTTGTACGTCATTTTACTATGCAACACTTATACTTATGGGCTTCTCCAAACTTTGAGCAATAAGACTCTTTATAATGGCAATGCACTAAACCAAAATCTCACTAAGATAAAAACATAACAGCATATGTGAGGACATTGCTTCATTTAGGGAGTTCAAAACAAGATATTTGCTGAAAAGTGGTTAGTAGGGCTGGAACTGCCATAGGCCTGACTGCCATCATTTATGTCATGCAGCTTGTTTTTTCTGTTTTCTGTAATGTCACTTTTTTAAATCTTACTAACTCCGCTGCTATGTCATAGGTTCTGTTTTTCATAGTATTTATGACTTTTTAGTTTGGAGCTTTTGTCACAGGGCCTTCACTGCAAAGGAGGGTGGCAAGAGCCTTAGCCAGTATTGGAAAGCCTAAGGGTGATAGGTGCAAGCCGTCTCTAGTGAAGCAGCATGGCTTGTCGAGCATGTCATCCCAGGTGGACAGACACTAAATCCCCTTTGAATGACACCAGAAACTTAGCCAATTGTTGAAATCAAGAACTTTTTTCTTTATACCATGGTATCATTCTTGGTGAGGGCAGGATGCTATTCAGGGTCAGGGTCATACCAGCCTGGGCTAAGTGATCAGAGAGCTCTTCCATGTCTCTTCATGTATCCAGGGAGGTACGGCTCAGGTCATTCACACCAACATGGACAATGAGAGAGTCATATTTGTACTTGCTCTGGAGTGACCTGAGTGCTTGTGTTATGTGGCAGATCCTGGCACCTGACAGGCAGCTAACAGTAACCTTCTCCTTATTCAGCCTAGTGAGTGGGACGTCAGTGTGCCTGACTATAGAGTCACCTATTACTGGTATGTTGGGTATGTTATTTTGCCTTAAGGGCTGTGATTCCCTTTCTGGTTCTATCGGGTACAAAACAATATGATCTGCAAATAAAGTCAACATTTTTTGAATACCATGCCAATTATATCCTTGAATTTCTGAGTCCCTTATTTTCTTTACCAATGATTCTAAATTTAACTCTAATATAGGGGAAATAAAATAAACACTTTAGCAACACACTAGTCAAGGAATGATCGCTGATAAATAAAGTCCAAAACTCTTTAATGTTGGTATCTAGTAACTGATGAAAGCGCTAAACCACTTTCAGAAAGAAACAGTTCTAATAAGCAGGCACAATAAGCATGTGACCAGAAATTCCCAGCTTAAAAGGGCAGAATCCGGCCTCTCCTCCCACAAGAGTGCAGACCCCCAAATCTTCTTAATGTAGAATAAGTGGCCTGAAGCCCAAGTGCTTAAACCAGAACTAATACACTTTTTGAATAGCAGACACTGAGCTTTCAATCAGCAATTCCCAGCTTAGAAGGATGTAATCTACCTGTCCTGCCACAACAGTGCAGACCGCAAACCTTCTTAATGTAAAACAACTGGTATGAAGCCCAACTGCTTAAACCAAAGGACTTAGAATAACAGTTACAATTTAATCAGGCTACTACCAAGCAGCAATAAGTGCAGCAGAATAAATAACACTGAGTACTTTTAAGAAGAGGCAAAAGCAAAATAAAGTAGGAGGAAACACAAATACAGTAAAATCAGATAATATTTTTTTTTGTTAGTAAAGTGCAAAGAGAGAGGAAGGAAGAACCTAAGTGGGTTGGCCTTCTCAAATCTTCTCTCTGTATTATGTAGAGTGAACACTAGACTCAGAACCAGACATGGCATACAAGGCATTCTCTGACCCAATACTAATGTATTTACTCCACATCACAGAGTCAGATGGCATCATAAATACCCAGTTTACAGATATAAACCTCTTCTGTAATATCAACAGATCGGTTGGTTGGGATCGGTGTAGCACAGAGGATACTGCTGCTCTGGCACCGAATCCCCAACCATGTAAACAAAGTTCAACTTGTAACAATGGATGGGCAATAGAAAATTTACTACAGGACTGCCCCTGTACTATTAATGGATAAAGGCTGTACCTAAGTACTTATTTCCATGCATGGGTCCCAGCAAATTATCCTTGGTCTGATCCCAGTTACTCTCAGTAGGAGTAATTTATAATAATGGAGCTTAAGATGAACACCAAATGGGATGTGTTCCTTTAGGCACCAAAATGGAAGTTAGCTAGGATTACAATGCCAAACTATTGCAGCAAGCCCAGTGCTTACCTGTTTGACAAATCTTTTTTTTCTTACATAAATTTTCACATTGCTATCAACTTGTGTTCCCAAATCTCACACCACTAAGTTGGAATTCTGGTGGGTGGTGTCTGTACTGTTATTTGTGTTTTCTGTGTTTCCAAAGGGAGTGATAATGCTTTTTTATTTTTGCATTTCGTTGTACACCATGCCTATGTCACCAATCGTGTGTGTTTGTCCTTGTACAATTTTGACATGGTTTTGGAGTCGGTAATTATTCCCAGTTAGTCTTTGGATCACCAGTTTCACTGATTGCAATCTACTTTGCCCTGGTCTTCTGAGAAATAAATGTCAAACATTAAGGGGCACAGCACCCCCCCCCCCCATGGCACTGGACTGGTGACAGGTTTACTGGGGGAGGTGGAGTCATCACTTTTGACCAAATGAGTTCTGTTGGTGAGTCCAATGTCATGTTTGTTATGAAACAGGAAATGTGTTTTGTGTGCACTATTTATGTACCTCTCACTGAATTAACATTTGGTCTACAATGTTTTATGTATTAATAGTATGTTTCGTCACTGTCAGTGGGTCAAATAAGGGATGTGTATGCCCTGGTAATAGATGTAATATTTTTTTTCTTTGCCTTTCAATTGGTACATAATTTTATGATCATTTCAAAAATGGTCCTGCAGCATTACAGCGGTTGTGCTTGAAACTTGGACATGGTGGCTAGCTGTTGTGGACCACCTGCTTTGTGCCCTTAGCAAGAACATTTTGACATGAGACTGCATTGAAAGAGCAGGATCCACAGACAGACATTCTCAATTGGTTGATAAATGAACCCTGATAGAGGAATAAGAAAAGGCATAGGATAGTAACTCAAATAAATAACGTAAAACCAGCAAACAACTATCCCTGAACGGGTGCTGGTTATGTTGTTGGCACTAACTAGAACATCTTTTCCATTTGCTAATATATGGTTTTCTAGTAGCAGGCTTTCTTGCCTCCATAAGTACTTGCTGCATGTCTTCAGTAAACAGGTGCCTAAAAGGAGTTATGACTGCATCATCCAGGCAGTCATTTGAAGGTAACTGATGCTGGGGTGTGTCAGTCACTCTTGTTCTTGTGTGAGTAAGTCCAGTCTGAGGAAACTTGCGGTAATTGCCCTTAGACATTTCCAAAGGAAGGGAGACCCATGTTTGCCTGGACCAGAAGGGAGTCAACACCAAGATCTTGGGGGAATTCCTTCAGAATATTTTCAGTTACCTTACAGTACTTTTAAAATGACATAAATAAACAAGTGATCCATTTAAAACTAAGTTGCAGTCTCGAGATAGTTCATTACAAGTCAACACTACTAAGTTTCCTGCAGATAAAAATAATAAAGCACTGACAACATTTACAAAATGCAACCTTTTTTCCACAAGGGAAATTATTTTCCCAGCAAAGGGAAACACCAGCCCATCACTGATCCCCAAATGCTTCAGAAGAGTGTACTCTTCAGCAGAAGAAATCCTTTTATGTGTCAGATTTTCGTGGAATGTCCAGATATTTGACAACACTTTTTGGTGTGTTCGTCAACAAATGTGTGTTTTTCTGGCAAATCAGTGGCATGATCTAAGGAAGGAAGACACTAAATAATGACTTATATTTGCTTGTCACACTTCAGATCCTTCATACAATGTATGTTACAACAAACACAGTTACTCTATCAACTATCTAACTTCACAAGATCAATAATTATAATCTGTCCCTGTTTCTAAGTCTTTCTTCCCACCTTTGGATGGCATTTGTCCATATTTCTTACTGTCAGAGGTTGAGAGGTATGAACATTCCTTAATTTTTCATTTTTTTCATGTTTTTAGACTGCGCTCAGGTGATGCAGATCACACTGTAAGAAGCTCATTGCTTAGAAAGTATATATTGGCTTATTACAGTGCAGTGCTTTTTTATTCTTTAAATTTTTTTTTTTTTGGCTATTGCTGTGACACCAGTAATTGTTAACTCATTAACTAGAAGGGTATAAAGTAATCTAATTGAAAATTCAAATAATCTCTTAGAATATATAAAACATTCATTTACTGTAGATTCAGCTCATTGATAACTGCCAAACTGGATTACTGGACGGGTAGACTTAGCAGCTGTATCAGCACATCATAATAATAGCATTATTTTATTTTATTTACATTTGTTGACCATGAGTGTCCGACTGGACGTAGGTCCATTTTCAGCGGAGGCCCACAGAGAAAATATCCACAGTTAAAATATACAGAGAATAGTTACATTGGATTTACATAGCAATGAACAATCTGATCAACATAGCAATTAACAAGTACAAACATAGTTACAGATGAAGAACAAAGTACATCAATACAAAACTAGAATCTTTATCTGTGAAGTATTTAACAGACAATAACAATTGTTACATTTAATTCCTGCACTATAATAAGTACTTAGGCTTATGACCATCTGAGCTTGCAATAATCAAGGTGGTTAGTGGGGTGGAAAGAAAGATAGTGGGTGGTTGGGGTGGGTGATATTAGAGGTGGAATTGCAAGGGCATAGCCAGCATATTTTTAGGTGCACTTTTAGTAAAGTTTTGAAGTGGGTGCATGATAGTACAGAGGTAATTGTGGTTGGCAGGGAGTTCCCTAATTTGTCTATGGTGCAAGGGAATAGTGCTTCTCCAGAAGAGTTATTGGCTTTAGTGACCTGTAAGTGATTTTTCTTGCTGGATCTTAGTGGTCTGATGGTGCAATAGGGTCGGAGTAGATTATGGAGGGATGGGACTTTTAGTGGATGGTTTACTAGTTTGTGGGCGAGTGTGAGCTGATACCATTGAAGATGGTGAGGGAGTTCAAGCCAGCCCAGTTCAGCAAGTGAGAGACAATGATGACTACAGTAGAATGGCCCTCTGGCGAATTAGGTGATTTTGTTGTAGCAGGTCTCTAGCTTGTTTAGATCGTATTGGCTTAGGTTGGTATATATTGGAGACGCATACAGTAGGGTGGAGGTAAGGTGAGAATTTACTACTGAAATCTTTGCTGCTTTGGTGAGAAGTTGCTTATTTCTTTATAACACTCCTATTTTTTGTGAACTTTTTTATGGTCATGGATATGTGAATGTCAAATTGTAGTTTATTGTCTATTTCCACTACAAGCAATTTGGTGTATCCTGTTGGGTGTATAGTGGTGTTGTCTTTTGCTATGATGTTAAAGTGAGAGTTGTTTTGAGTATGTTTGGTGGGTTGGAAGTTGAGTAGTTTAGTTTTGTTTGGGTTGAGTATTAAGTGGCCATTTGGATAACCAAGTTTCAACAGAGGAAAAGGCTTCCAGTGTGACTTCTTGCAGTTTGGGTAGGGACTGGCTGAGCAGATCATGGTTGAGTCATCTGTGTATTGTATGAGTGTGCCATGTTTCATTGCAGAGGCTAGATTATTGGTGTAAAGACAGAAGAGTAGGGGTCCAAGGATGTATCCTTGGGGATCCCCGATAGAGACAGGCAGTTGGGGAGATGTGCCATTCTGCCATACAATGGATTGTTTGCGGTCAGACAGGTAACTGAAACCAGTTGGTGACTGATTGAGAGAAGGATAGGTTATTGTGGACAGAAATGAGTTGTTTGTGTGGGACCATGTCAAATGCTTTAGATAGGTCTAGGAAAGTAGCAGAGGAGAGATAGGCATTGTTTTTATGCTGAAGGATAGTGCTAGTAAAGGCGAATAAGGCAGTGGCAGTGCTATGGTTTGGTTGGAAAGCATGCTGAGTATTGGATAATGGAGGTATTTAGTAAGGAGGTACTTTGAGACCTGAGAGTGAATGCTTCTCTCTATTATTTTGGAGAGTGGAGAGAGAATAACTATGGGTCGGTAACTGGTTAGTTCTGTGGAGGGGCCACCTTTATGATGGGGAATTATATGTGATACTTTCCATAGTGTATGAATGTAACTTTATGACAGAGATCGGTTAATCAAGATGTGTACTAGGTAACCAAAGCATCAGCTGTGATTTGTAGGTATTCACTTGGGAGGTTGTCTGCTGCTAATTTGGTGGGATTAAGTTTAGTAAAGAGTTTTTTTTATGTTGGAAATAGGAATAGGAGAAAAAGAGAAGACAGTGGGGAGATTACTAGTTGAAGGTGTGGATTGGAGGGGAGGGGGTTGTGTTGTATAGCTAGTGATAGTATGGTTTGTGTGAAGTGTGTGTTGAATGAGGTAGCAATATTTTTGGAGGAGTGAGGGATGTTAGTAGGGGGGGTACTGACTTTACCTGGGTGGAGGATAGAGGTTATGGAGGACCAGAATGGTTTCGGGTTGTGTTGGGAGGAGTCTAGGTCAGACTGGTAGTATTTGAATTTGTCCTGATTTATTAGCTTTTTGACTCTATAGCGTATTTCTAGCACTTTCTGTCTAGTTGAGGGTGTTTTGGTTTTGAGGCTGTGCTCCCTGGCTTTATCCCTGTATTTCATATTGACTTAGTGATTTTCTGTAGCCATGGGGAGGGTTGTGCTTTGGTTCTGGAAAGTATTATGTGGACGTGGTAATTACGGAGCCTCAGGAAGGTAGTATTAAAAAATTCCACTGTGTCATCAAGACTGAGGTACTTCAGAGGATGCCAGTTACATTCTTTGAGGGATGAGATGAATGTTTATTTTTTGACGTAAATTATGGTAGATGACAGGTTTAGATTGGTATAGGTTTGTTTTGAGTAGGAATGTTGTGGAGTGATCACTGAGGCTATCTGATAAGCTGCCTGTTATATATGACTGGGGGCTCTTACTGACTAGTACCCAGTCCAGGTTAGTGTGCTTGTTGGAGTTTTTATTTATCCTGGCTGGTGACTGGACTAATTGGGTGAAGCCATGAAGGTTGAAGTGATGGGTTGGCTGGTTGCCAGAACAGGATTGCCAGTCAATATTGAAATCACTTAAAATTATAGTTTCTTGGGGAAGCTGGTGGGTAGGCCAGCTGAGGAGTTTTTCTAGCGGAGTGATGTTTTGGCCAGGTGGGAAATAGCATCCAATTATGTTGATGGTTTTTGTTTTTGTTTATTTTGAGGTTGGTATATATTATTTCTTCATTGCCTATTTATGAAGCTGATGAATTTAAGATCTGGATGTTTAGATGCTGTTTAAGTATTATAGCTACAGCGCCTCCTTTCTTGTTTTACTACTGTCAGTATGCCATAACCGGTAGGGAGGATTTGCTCACTGTTAATGTGAGGTTTTAGCCAGGTTTCTGTCAGGATGACTATATCTGGGGAGTACAAGTATATGGTGGCATGGAGTTCATGGACCTTGTTGGATATACTTCTAATATTTACGCTTAGTAAAAGAAAGTCACTTGGCTTTCTATTGGCTGTGATTTGGGAGAAATTCTGGTTTCTAGTCTGATTATGAGCAGTGTTGTTGGAGATGGTAGGACCAGTGTTGGGGTGGATGTCTACACTTAGGGCTAGTTTTGATATGCGGTTACTAGTTTTCTCAGTTTTTGAATGTCTTTGTTCATTAGGGAAATTTTATGATATGTGCTTTGTGGGTAATAGGTATGGTGGGAGGGTTACTATGTTGAGTTGTAGGGATGCTTTTTGTTTGAGTAATTTAGTTGATAGAATATGTGTGGGGTGCATAGGGATGGCTCTGGAATTGGTGGGAGGGGAGCTGAGTGAGGGTGAGACATGAGTGGTGGTGTGAGTAGTAGTACAGTGGTAGTGGTTGAGTGGGGGAAATTATGGAGTTTTGGTAGTATGTAAGATGAGTGTGTGTGGGGGGGGGGGCTGCTTACAAGCCAAAGCAGAGTGCTCTCCAGGGGATAATGAATATTCACTCATACCGGTAGACACATACTCAAAGTTAACTTTAGCTGTTTGTGTTTGCAGACAGTTCAGACTCGGACTGCTCTTTTCTTATAACAAAGTATCCACCGGTTGGATAAAAGATAAAGGTGGTACCACAGCTGAATACTTAAGAGTGGTGTTAGGTTGGAGAGACTCTGCTTCGCATCGAGGGGCATCCTGTTACAGAGCATGGAGATACTGTGAGACACATCTATCTCACCAACATGTCTTATTCATGTCACCCTTTGGGGGCATTCCAACGGTTGTATAAGTCTGACCAGGTACATGTGAAAGGGGGCATTATACTCAATGATCGGTCTAATAAGGTCAAAGAATGGTGTGATTATGACGTCATTTGATATAGATGCCATGCCCTAACTTCTAAGTTGGGCAACATAGGATGATTGTCCTACTGTTGTGGACACAGGTTGATCAAAGGCCATGTTATTATCTATATATGTTCCCAGATCCTTGGATACTGTGTCATCTGTTAGGGATTTCTTAGTCAAGGAGTACTTAGCCTGGGTAGCAGTTTAGCCAAAAAGCACTATATTGCACTTTTTGCCAATGAGTTATAGTACATGGCTTTGGCACAAGTTAGTTGTGGTAAACAGCTTGTAAGATGTTTGTGTCATGGGAGAATCTGTTATATGTCCCAATTATCCAGTCATCAGTCATCTGAAAACTTGCTTAGACTTTACGTCTCAGAAGTATACGACAAATAGAAGTGATCTCAACATGGAGCCCTGAGGTACCTATCTTGTGAATGGTCATTTACTGGACATGGTAACAACAATCGTGATTTCCTGAGTCCCGTCTGTGAGAACGCTTGCAATCCAGTGAGATATGTAGCGGTTTATGGCCAAGTCATTGATTTTGTCAGCTTTACCTGAGTGGGATATTGTATCCAATGTCTTAGCCAGGTCCAGGTTGGTGTTGCTGTGTGCACCGTTTTCCCCCGCATGCAGGAGCGGCCTTAGGTCAACTGGTGCCCTAGGCAAAAGGGCTCCACAGCGCCCCCCACCACACCACCCAGTGCCCCCATCCTGGTCTACCTACATTATATAAATACTGAAAAAGTGCCCTTGTTAGAGCGGTGCCCTAGGCGACCGCCTAGTTGGCCTATGCCTAAGGCCGGCTATGCCCGCATGCATTGCCTAAGTGCATTTCAGAAAAAAGTACAAGTTAAGTAGACATAGCCTTCTCTTAACTAAGGCAAATTCAGTTTGTGTCCAGTGTCTTTGAACAGAACATTTCCCTGTAAATTCAGTCTATTGCTTTGCATATTAGACTACTCAGACTCATAGGCTTGTAGTTTCTGGGATCATTTCATCGTTCACCTCATAACACTGCCTGCTGGTGAGACACTTGAGTATGTTTGCGATGTGACACTTATTAGGCCGATCATGGCCCTATTGTTCAGCCGGGTGAGTGGTACATCAAGGTCTGTACAATTGTACATACCTGTGACTACCACATGTTTGATTTCACCTGGGTGAACATCAGTTTCAGACCTGGCATTTGTCCACATGTTGTCAGTCATGACAAAGTATGCAGGTTCCTTATGTTGCATCCTGATTTTTTCAGAATCCCTCCTGAGAGACAGCAATACCGACAATGGAACCACAGATCTCAACACCTCTGAAATTGTTTTAGCTGTTACTGGCATTTACCTTATATCATGCATATCATTATTTAAGGAAATTCCAATTGCATTTAGTCTAAAGCCTAGCGGCATAAGTAGTTAACGGCAGATGCACCTGGGGGCATCACTCGGACATTAATTGGCTATAATAAGATGATTAGAGTTGCTACATCTTAGGTAGCCATAGACTGACAGGATGCTTTGTTACTCAATCTGTAATAGCCATAGAACTAAATACCAGAGCCAAAATCTAAGGAACATGAATCAATTCAGAAGTTTACACACAGAATGAATTTGTTTTTAGCTCTTGTAATATGTGTTGTTTTGATTTAATCTGTTTTAATATTGCATATATATTTATCTCTAATTTGGTGAGATAACTATGTTTTTTTTGCATAAATGGTGTCTTCCATCTTATTTCTTACTGACCCTGCCATAGAGCTACAAATTCTTAGCTTGACAGTCTGCCACTGTGAACCACATAATGGAACTCAGAAATTGTCCATTCTTCACCAGAAGTAATGTATGTTTAAGAATAAGAATGTCACCATGGCTTTGTTGACCACTGAAGTTAAACACAATGGTCTGTTATGTTCTAGGTTGCCCATTGTGCTAGCTTTGTACATAAGCACCGCAATTACTTGCATCCTATCCCATATATTGACAAATTCCTGAAAATTACTGCTATATAGTTCTTTCAGAGGTTAATCCAAAAACTTCAGTCAATTTTAGGATCTGTGCTGAAAATCCCCCTCTAGTCCCTTTATGTTATCCTCCTTCAAATTCTAGTTCCCTTCCCGTCTCCTGTTACTACATTTTTCATCTGACCATCCTGATCCTGTTATCATCTTCCTGGATTTGGACTAGGCTGTATGATTCTATAATGAACATAGATGTGAACCTGTCATTTAGAATTTCATTTCTTCCTTGGTCTCCTTTTGGCACTTACAGGTTAACTTATCAGTTTCACACTACTTTCTATCCTTTTCATATGTACCTAGAGAAAGCCTCTTGCTTATTAATGTTTATTTTTAATAGGTTCTTATGTTCATAGGTAGGTACTAGGCTATCTGCCCGAAGGCATTTATTTTATAGTGTTGGCTTTTGCCACCCTCTTAGATTTGTTCCCTGTGTCTCTGTCCAGCAGAGCCATTGAAATGATCCCAGGGATAAACTTTCTGTTTCCCATCCACTCATCAAGGTTTCTCTTGAAGAGGGTTAGTGAGGAGCTCTGCCTAATGTAGATTGGAATCTTGTTCCAGAGCATGGGAAGTCTCTGGGACAGGAATCTATCCCTCCAGCACGTCCTATTTATTGTTGTAGTGAGGTTTAGATCCCTGGAGCATGTGGCTCGAGGGGATATGGTTTTCTTTAGGTGGAGCATGTCCATCAATTCTGGGTTGGACATGGCCTTGTATGTCAGGCAGAGATCACCTCTGAGAGGGCGATATGCAACCGGGTACAGTTGGAGTTTCTTCAGTTGAGCTGCAAAGGGCATCTGCTTGAGGCCAGTAATCCTCTTGGTGAGGTACTTCTGTGGTCTTTCCAGTTGTTGCAGGTGTCTTGTAAGCTAGATACCAAAAGGGGCATTGTACTCTATGATGGGTCTGATGAGTGATGCATAGAGGGGCCCAATGACCTCTTTCAATCTGGATGCAAACCCTTTTGTGATTAGGTGGACCACATAGAAAGATTTTCTAACCACTTTGGTAATGTGATTATCAAAGGAGAGGTTACTATCTACTTGGATCCCCAGATCCCTTATTACGTCATCTGTATTTAGGGGGATACCATCTATGTGGTAGTTTATGGGTACTTTGTTTTTTCCAAAGGGGATGACTATGCACTTTTTGGCATTTAGCTTGCAGCCATAGTTTTGACACCAAGTATCTGTCTCAGTGAGACCATTTTGGAGGATGTCTGTGTCAGCTGGAGAGTCAATTATAGCACCTTGTTTGCAGTAGTCTGTGAACTTGGTCAGCCATAGTCCTCCTGTGCTTGCCACTTGTAACCGGTTTAGAGTTAGACCTAGCTCCTGCAACTCTTACCATGTGGGTTTTGTCCATGAGCCAGTTGACAACCAATCTCGTGACGTAGGGGTTTATGTTCAGGCTGGTGAACCTGTCTATAATACCTGAGTGGGGAATGGTGTCTAAGGCCTTTGCGAGGTCTAGGTAGGCTGTGTGGACCACCTTTCCCACATCTATAGCCTTGAGCATGGATCTCTTTATAAGTACAGATATGGGGAAGGTGATGCTGTCTGCAGAGGAAGGTAGGAGCTAGATCGCCAGGGGTATTGCCGCAGGGTTTGAGTTAGAGGATGAGTCACAGACTGCAGACACAGGCATCTTCTTGACTTGCTGTGAAATACTATTCAAAAAACATTTATCAGCTTAGAAAGCATTTACTACACATTACCATTCATCCCTAAGCTGCATATGCAACATTCTCATGAGGTGTTACCTCTCCTTCATCCACTGCTGTTACTGGCATTTACCTTTTATCATGCATATCATTATTTAAAGAATTTCAAATGCCATTTAGTCTCAAGCTTCAGTGATGGACACCTGCTAGGCCACTATCTGCAGACACGTAGGCTTTTTCTTGACTTTGCTGTCATTTTCCTGCTGTGAAAGACTTTTGAAAACCCATTAAGCAGCTTATCAAGCATTTTCTACATATTACCATTTAACTAAGCAGCAAATGTCAAACTTTCCAGAGGTGTTAACTCTCCTTTAAATCCTACTGTGTTGAGTGCTTTGAAGTGAACAATAGCAAAATAATCCTCCTTTCTTTACAGTTTTATGTCTCCAGTCGAGTATTTCCACATGAAAGACTTCTCTCACCCTCCTAACTGCCATCCTGGTATTCAACCCTTTGTGAGTCAGCTTGGCTTCATAATTGTCTGTCTCTGCTATTCAGTCCTATTCAGAGTAATCTTAGCTCTATTGTTGTCTGTCTAAAGGTGAGTATTTACACATGAAAGACCTCTCTCACCTTCCTAAATGGCTTTGTGGTACCCAATCCTTTATGATTCACGTGGGGTTGATAGTTGTGTGTCTCGGCTTTAAAAAGGGGTGAATGTGTCAAAAAACGTAAGGACAGGTTTAAACTTCAATGCATCTAAATGCTTTTTCTTCTATCAGAATACCCCCCCCCCCCCACAGAGAGAGAGAGAGAAAGAGAGAGAAACAGCTACACATATTTAGATATACCTTACTTGTAGCACAAGTACCATATGTAATACGTTACAAGATATGCTTGTCAAGAAATATGTATGAGATTTTTTTCTAACTGCCTCTGTTTGGGTCTGCTTATTTATAAGCATGTATATACATATCCAATAATTGTGTGTATATCAGTATTTATGCATTATCAAGGTGTTTACTGTAATAAATGTGTATGTATGTGCGTGTATGTCAGTGTGTGTATGTATGTACAATTTTAGTAGAAAGGGATATATAGCACAATAGTATTAGTGAAGAATATGTGAGGTGAAAAAGTAGCAAGATGTATACGGTTGATAGGTTCATAGGTTCAAGGGTGTGTGGTTGGATCTAACCAGGATGGAGTTGACTATTGCTGTACAGCAAGGGTCGCCCCTGTTAATAATGACCCGGTGAAGATGTTGCTACCTCTAGTGGCGGTAGGAAAGAGTTTCTCCACGCCATTGTAATTTAGGAATTCACAGAAATGTTGGGCAAGTCTATTGGTACATGAGGGGAAGTTGCCGCTCCCGAGTGTGAACTTGTTTGGTTGTACCCCAATATTCTCTATGGGTACTTAGGATTTTCCCTGTCAACTTGCTGCAATGATGGATATGGGACATATTAATTGGTGTGCTGGGGTTGCCCCCCACTTAGGAGTGTGTTGCGGCCTTGCCCCCTGTAAAAAGTTTCAAATAGTGTTTTTGGTAAGTTGCTTTTGCAATTGTCACTTTGGGGCTTAGGATTGTTGGTACATATGCTTTCGTCCACCAGTGGTGGAAGGGCAGTTATTACAGGAGGGATGACTGCTGCTGCTGGGGAAAAAATAATAATCTAGAAAAATGCCAGTTTGACTTAGTAAAAATACAGTCTGCATAGTAGATCTGAAACTATCTCTAAAATTGCTTCCAAGCTACAACACCACATGCGTATGTCTTTGAGGGTCCAGTACCACATCATGCTGCTCCCAAGATGTCTGTTTTTTTACCATTGCTCACATTCGATAACTCCTGTATTGAAATTATGTCAAAACAATATTTCTTATTCTAGCAGTACAAACATGTGTATGTCCTGAATTACATGGCTCCCACACAGTATTTGTATACACATTATCGGAAACACATATCTGCATGTGTTAATGTGCGTGCTGATGTGACATATGTCACTTTAATTTGACAACATGTTACCTTCTAGAACTATGCAGTAGGCAGGCATGATAAGGGATCAGTTGTAAGAAGGTGACTGCATACATATGGAATCATATCTCACTGACTGACTTTATGAGCCTAGATAGTGTTTTGGCTGTAACTGACACATGCTTTTGACACCTGGCCGTGACCCATCTACTGTTGATAATAGTTTTTTGGACACATAGCCAGATTATTACTACTGAGATGCAGTGTCTAACCACAAACTTGGCCTGTTGCTGGTTTGTGGGTTTCTGATATTCCCTTTCAACGCTGTGTGCCAACAGCTAATGATTTTCATGTGTAGGAAGGCAGCCTGCATTAACTGTAAATTAAGAGACTGGATTTTTGCATTGAGAAAGCAGTGTGCCACTATAAGAATGACATAATTTGTCAGGGACATAAATGCAGAATGCTTTGTAACAGTATTCCTTTAAATTCTTTCAGTGTGGGTACTGTGATGGAACCAGATAAATGCACAGTGCAGCAAGGCATGCAGAGGGAAGGTCAGTATTGTATACAGTTTGAGTTGAGCTGCTTTCTCTTTTTTACTGCTCAGACTGTAATGGTCACAGTAGTGGGTTGTTAACACCATGATCTGTGTTGGTTTAGACGTCCCTCAGAGACCTCTCCAGGTGTGGATACGTGGCCATTCCTACATGCACTGGTCATCGAGAAGAAGTGTTGAAATAGGAGCCAAAAATCTGTGGCAAAGTGAGTCCGAAATGCAGGTGTCCTGGATCAGGAAAAGAGGCTTGCAGTGGGATGGTCTGCTATGCCTGCTGTGTGAGAAAAACGATAAGAGGTGAAAAACCAGATATCCTAGTACTGCATCTGGGAGGAAATGACCTGGCCACATGTCCCCTTGTGGATTTGAAAGTGGAAATTATGAACATTTTGTGGAGACTGCTTACATGGTGGCCTAATCTGCATATCGTATGGTCAGACAACATACAAAGGATGGATTGGAAGGGCGCACGTAGCACTAAGGCCATTGATAAAATCAGAAGACTGCACAATGGTTTCATGTGAGGACAGATGGAGCTGTGCAAAGGATCTGTGATTCACCATACCACTATAAATGCTAGGTTCCCAGTTTGACCGTGTTCACCTTAGTGACAGTGGACTTGATATATTTATATGTCATTTGAGAGAGTCTGTACTGTTTGCAAAAACAAAGGTGCATAGTTGTCCTGGTTTGTAAATAAATGTGCTGACCAAGCATGCAAGAAAATGTGTTTGACTGGTTAATGTGTTTGTCTGTAGTGACACAAGTAGTCAGTCCATAGGTCAGTACACAGCAATGTGACATAGCCACAGGCTTGATAACATGAGTAATATAAAAAACACTGAATGTACTCTTGCATCTGTCTCATTTGTCATGGCTAATGTGGTGGGGGCAAGGAAAGCTCTGATGCCAGTTGAGGGGTGAAGATCAATATGTACCATGGGTATTGCATTGACCCTAATAACTTTGTACTGCATGGCATGTGTTGAACATTTACTGACCAAGTGAGTGTATTGCTCCCACAAGAGCAGAAATCATTTGTATATGACCCAGTTTGCCTCTGTGTTTTGTATACCATGACTGTTGTGGATAGCACACCTACTATTTCTATCAATTTGAATATGCTTTCTGGTAAATGGTGGACTACACATCCCCTATCTTTGCAGCCAGTACTCGCTGATCATCGCTTTTGTTAGGGAAATTGAACACTGGAATCAATGTATCCAGCCAACAGAGTTTCTGAATGGGCCTTTCCATTCCTAACTTGCGGCATTCAGTTGACTCCGAAATCTGTCAAAAGCTACCCTGAATGTTGCTAACCAAATGGGTTATAAGGTGGTATATGTTGTTCTGGGACTAACAGTACTAGTTACGATGTTATTAACTCTGCTTGACAGGAAAGCAATGCCGCGAATATCTAGAACGGTTGCATAGGTTAACTATAGGTGAATGTCAGAGTACAGGTAAATGTCCTGATGCACGGTTAAGTAACTGTGTTTCCCTTCTTTTTCTGCACGGTTGAATGACTGTTTCCTTTTTTTTTTCTTTTTTTTTTTTAATTGTTTTTTTTTTGTGTTTGGCATGTACGCCAAACTTCTATAACTGGCATATGACATCACTGCATGCATTTCCACCCTTATTGCCAACTCAGCCATACATAAACGTTTGACGCTTACCATCACCTACTCTGTTCAGAAAAAGCATGGCTTGCATACCCATTTACTGTCTCTGCCAGTCCATCATAGACTTCATGAAGTTACGTTTTTGTCAAACGGAATAAACTGATTATAGCAGCAGTACAAGGATATGACTATGTCACCATCGTCTTCTGAGTGGTAATTGTGCTTCATCTTCTGAGTGGTAATTGTGCTTCAGAGTTAAAGTGATGCTGTAACTATTTTTGTATTGTGCTGTGCAGTCAGTGCATGTATTAGCCAAATGTGAATTCAGTGTAGATGAAGTCTACTTGTCTATGGTAAAACTTGCAGAGTACGTGAAACTTTAGTCACACTTTTCATCAGCTTACACATGGCATGTATCCCTGTTCGTGTTTAAAATGTGATCAGCTTCAGCAGTGATTGAAATTGGGAAATGCCATGCATCTCTGCTCTGCTACTGGATTGATGACATGTTTTACTGGACAATGTGTTGCTTTTTGCACTTCACAGAATTATTTTACGTGATGTTCGGGATGAATATGCACGGTCCAGTTCCTTTTAGTTTTGAACCCATATATGCACTGGGAGAAAGAAGACCAAAATGCTGCAGAGATAGCAGTGGAAGCAGTGATGTAGAAGCACATGAAGAGAACACCGAGAGCATGACTCGGTGCACGTGTGAAAAGTGTGTTTTAATGAATACCCTCCGTGAATGCTACTGCTGTGTACCGTCCCATCGTGCACGTGCTAAAATTTCTCAGCTTGAACTCGCTGTTCAGCCAGTGTGCATCACTGATCACACAGACTTTGAAATGGCATGCCTAACCCCTGTTGTACTAGAATTGATTCTGCAGTCAATGCACTACGTTACAAGGCAATCACGCAACATACAGTGGACCAGTAGGTAAGGGAGAGGTGTCTAATTCAAAAGATGGTTGCTGTTACAGCACATAAATCCTCTCAGCTGAAATTTACGTGGGTGGTATATCTTATCTTGCACTGTGTGAACATTACTTTTTAGAACAACACCAATTATGTTCGGTTTAACTTTCATAGCCAGAGGAAAGCATGGATACCTGCTTCATGGTGTATAACTGTTTCAGCCAGAGGAAAGCATGTTGACATCCTTTCCAGCTATTATAGGCAAATGAGTAGTTTGTGGTAATGCATTGGTAGCTTAATGTAGAAAGGTGTAAAATTGATGCTGCAGTCAAACGTTGAGGTATTAGGGTCAGGTTAGAAAACATTATCCGTTATCTTGATTCCTGTGATATTGAAGAGTTGTATGTTGGCCAATGTTTGTTGCAGGTTGCCCACACAAGCATGTCATAGTCCTAAGTAGAATTGTGAAAACAGTTTGTGATACTTGTGATGAATTCATGACGAGGTGTAAGTTCCTAAAATAGCTGTTGTGATTTGACAGGTTATACCGCATGGTGGCATAATGGGCTTATGTGCTATGGATTTTTGAAAATCGAAGACTGGGACATGGGAACAGAGTTGTAATTCCGGCATGTGTAGTGTCACATATACAACAAAAATTTCCTGAAGATGACAACGAATATGTCGGTTTCCTGCCTTTTGAAGGGTTTTGGGTATACCCAGAGTAACTGACATACATTGGTGTAATGGAAGTCGAATGACTATTCAGTGTCTATAATGGACACCGGAGCATTATGTTTCTCTGCTATAAGGATCTCTGAAAGTGTAACATGTCATGTGCTTGTCTATGGCAATAAAAGTTAGAATTCTTTGAAAATTTTTTGAATTTACGATTATTTGAAGCAGACTGTGTGAATAACAGATGTACTGGAAAGGTAAATATGGATTAGTCATATTTCTTGGTAAATACTTACTTTGGGTGTACAGCATGTATTGCATGCAAGTAGTGCATTGTAGGTAATGTGTGGTATGCTTGATGGCAGTGTACGCAATAGAGCCAATTAAGATCCTGCCATACATCATGTCACCAACCTAGATATGGGTAATAATGCCTTATCAGACCATGGCTCTGGATCATGATGATACTGGTAATAGTTGAGACTGTGGACTTGCATAGTTGATGCCTTCCTAAGTACACTGCTGTATTGGGTCACCAAAGTTCACTACTGATGGGAAATGTGTCCGTGTCAATAATGTCACATTGGACATGACACATTCACTCTAGACATAATCCAAACCCATTTTCCGGTGGAGTTGACTGTGATCTACATCTGTGAGGTAAACTGAACATTTTCAATATGTTTCTGAAGTCAGGCACAAGTTGTGACAACTGTAATATCAAAGTTACATCTGTACTGGTATTGTATGATGACTCGATACTGTACTGCTGAGCATTTATCGCCCATTGACAGAAGGGGTTATGGGAGGTCGCGAAGTGTGATTGTCATCGCCTACTGTGATCTTGTCCTTGCTGTAATATGTGAATGCAGACACAAGTCATTCATGGCTGACAGATCATGGATGTGAAATATTGTAGACACAATGTGTAGTACAAATGTATTACTTTCTACTTTCTACGGGCTACTGTTCAAGAGCGAGCGATATGAAGTGGTCAGTTACACACACACCCAGACTGACCAACACAAAAGAAGTAGTGGTTTGTAACATTTTATGTAGACCTTGTGGCGAGTACATGGCTGGATGTATTCCACCTAACTGTTATAGTACATCTTACGTTTCTGTGAAGGTGTAGTCAGGGCCATTAAACTTTTTTTGTATAAATGAGTTCATCTAACAATCAGTTTATATTTATATTTACAGATAGCCATATGTTGCATTGCAGCACTGAAATATATTTTGTTTAAAGTTCTTTGATGCAGCCAATATTTAGTGTATTACTGTACATTTGTGTGGAACCTTTCATTCAATAACTGCATGGATTTATAATTAATTTTTATTTTATTTTTATTAGGGTACTCAGTATTCTCCAGAAGGATTTGACAGAATGTCGCAGTGTTTGGCCTATGGCTGCCAGACCAGAAGAGGGCGCATGCCCGAAGGTATGTCATTCCACCGATTTCCTGCTGTCAAAACCACAGAGCATTTGGAGGAGACAGCCAGAAGCAGTAATATGCAGGTAAATCAAATCAGTTGCATCAGGCAAAAGTACACTTGAAAGTAGCCTATGCACTCCATTTTAAAATTTTTGCAGAATGGTGCACAAGTAAGGCATTAGTACTATGCATAATTACATTTGTACTGCACTGATAGCGAGAAATTTCATTAGTACATAATTGGAAAATAGATATGTGAGTGACTATGGTACATTTGACTAACAGTTGTACATCTCTGTGAGTATCAGTTAGACCCCACACGGGCTTGGAAGTATGAATAGTTAAATCTTAATAAGGTGTGCATTGACAGGATGGATGTTCTCATGACCCACACTTTTAAAGCAGGACAAATCAAAAGTTAAGGTGATAAGAGTCTTGTCAGTAACACTTTCCTGTAATGGAATTTTGCAGTAGAGATGACTGAAACAGGAGGGTGTGTAGGACTCTTTTTGTGTGAAGGGCTCATGCAGTAGTAATGTGTATTAGAAATGGGAAGTTGCACACTCCTGGGTACAAATTTGCACAGCTTTGGAAAAAATATTGAGTATGGCCCACTTTGGTAGAAGAGGGTACATAACCAGATGGCACTGACATGTTCAACAAAACTAAAGGGTGTGTATACATAAAAGGATAGTCATGCATACATCAATGTCTAACTCTTAATTCTTCTCCATTTGGCTTAACAGCAGCATGCGTCAGTTTTGGAGAATGAAGATCGCTGTGAGGGACTGCAGATGGACGTTACTGAGCAGAATACCAGCATGTACATGGAGTCAGGCATTCATCCTACTTATGTAAGTGATATGTACAAATTAGTACATCAGTGAAATAGCAGATGATGTCAGTGTACAGTGATTCCTTTGGGTTGTGATTCAGTAATGACCCTTGTCTGTTTGGGGTTTTGCAGTGTACTTTTGGATTACATCCCTTGGCACCTGGGGCCATCATTGTAGCACTTTGTCCATGGTCAGCTTGTCCAGGAAAAAAGAGCACACCATATGCAAAAATTATGAAGGGATATGGCATGGATGAGTGTAGCATAGCTGCATGTGTCCGATGTATTTACAGTGCCAATTTCACAGGTGCGTTTCTGTTGAAATTGTTTGGCTGGTAGGTCACCATATCAGTCTGAGAACATGGCAGACCACTGTACGGACGCCTAAGTAGAAATTGTAAATCAGGTGTGATATGCTACCAGAAGTGCAGGTGTTTGAATGGCCATGTTAGAAAGAGTGTGAATCCGGACATATAAGGCTTAGTGTTTGTGATGTATTTGTAAATGTCCACCACAGCACAAGCATTACAAGCATGAATGCCTCTCAAGTTATAGTCACAGCACATCAGTTCATAACATGATTGTCATGATTCATTCCGACATACCTACACTGACCTGGGGCAGTGGAAAGGTTCTTTTTAGGCATGAAAATGCTGCAAGGCTTTTTATGTACTCCGCCTTAGTGTGTATGCTAATTGTAATGTATGACAATCAGTTTTGAGATATACTGCTAAGGATGACTATACTATGTATTCTAAACAGGTGGAGATGGAACTTGGACCAGTCTGCACAGAGGTCATTGTGGACAAGAATGAGGTAATGATTAGCAGATTGAGAAAAACAGGTAAGTTGAAGAACAAGTCCTGTCAGACCCAAAATATGCTGACTGCAGAAAGTGTTGGAATACAGACAAATATACCAGAAACTAGTAGTAACACATCTGAAGTAAAGTTGATCCAAAGCCATAGAATTGCTATTCAATTTCCAGAAATAGTAGTGCAAACATTTGTAGATCACAATTACAATAAGGTGTCAAAATGCACACAGAAGAGAAATGCTTTGCAGCCAAGCACAGAAGAGGACGTAGGTCATACTAATGTAGAGAGTGCAAGTAATCATCATTGAGTGGTACAGTCTTGCATTGAAGCAGTGTAATCATCATTCAGTGGTACAGCCTTGCACTGTAGCCGTGTAATCATCATTCAGTGGTACAGTCCTGCATTGAAGTAGTGTAATCATCATTCAGTGGTACAGTCCTGCACTGAAGCAGTGTAATCATCATTTAGTGGTACAGTCCTGCATTGAAGCAGTGTAATCATCATTCAGTGGTACAGTCCTGCATTGAAGCAGTGTAATCATCATTCAGTGATACAGTCCTGCATTGAAGCAGTATAATCATCATTCAGTGGTACAGTCCTGCATTGAAGCAGTGTAATCATCACTCAGTGATACAGTCCTGCATTGAAGCAGTGTAATCATCATTCAGTGGTACAGTCCTGCATTGAAGCAATGTAATCATCATTCAGTGGTATAGTCCTGCATTGAAGCAGTGTAATCATCATTCAATGGTACAGTCCTGCATTGAAGTAGTGTAATCATCATTCAGTGGTACAGTCCTGCATTAAAGCAGTGTAATCATCATTCAGCGGTACAGTCCTGCGTTGAAGCAGTGTAATCATCATTCAGTGGTACAGTCCTGCATTGAAGCAGTGTAATCAACATTCAGTGGTACAGTCCTGCATTGAAGCAGTGTAATCATCATTCAGTGGTACAGTCCTGCATTGAAGCAGTGTAATCATCATTCAGTGGTACAGTCCTGCATTGAAGCAGTGTAATCATCATCCAGTGATACAGTCCTGCATTGAAGCAGTGTAATCATCATTCAGTGGTACAGTCCTGCATTGAAGCAGTGTAATCATCATTCAGTGGTACAGTCCTGCATTGAAGCAGTGTAATCATCATTCAGTGGTACAGTCCTGCACTGAAGCAGTGTAATAATCATTCAGCGGTACAGTCCTGCATTGAAGCAGTGTAATCATCATTCAGTGGTAGAGTCCTGCATTGAAGCAGTGCAATCATCTTTCAGTGGTACAGTCCTGCATTGAAGCAGTGTAATCATCTTTCAGTGGTACAGTCCTGCATTGAAGCAGTGTAATCATCTTTCAGTGGAACAGTCCTGCACTGAAGCAGTGTAATCATCATTCAGTGGTACAGTCTTGCACTGAAGCAGTGTAATAATCATTCAGTGGTACAGTCCTGCATTGAAGCAGTGTAATCATCATTCAGTGGTACAGTCCTGCACTGAAGCAGTGTAATCATCATTCAGTGGTACAGTCCTGCATTGAAGCAGTGCAATCATCTTTCAGTGGTACAGTCCTGCATTGAAGCAGTGTAATCATCTTTCAGTGGTACAGTCCTGCATTGAAGCAGTGTAATCATCATTCAGTGGTACAGTCCTGCATTGAAGCAGTGTAATCATCATTCAGTGGTACAGTCCTGCATTGAAGCAGTGTAATCATCTTTCAGTGGTACAGTCCTGCATTGAAGCAGTGTAATCATCTTTCAGTGGTACAGTCCTGCATTGAAGCAGTGTAATCATCATTCAGTGGTACAGTCCTGCATTGAAGCAGTGTAATCATCATTCAGTGGTACAGTCCTGCATTGATGCAGTGTAATCATCATTCAGTGGTACAGTCTTGCACTGAGGCAGTGCAGGTCCAAGAAGAAAATGAGGGCAGCATGTGTAGTGACAACAGTAGTGAGGATTGTATGTCTGAAGGAAGTATAACAAATATGGGTAATGAGAATTTGGAAGACCAGACTGGGGAGAATCCTCAATAAGCATGTCTCAGTCTGAGGGGGGTGATTCATTCCAGGAATTGTCAGAGGAGGAAGACATTGTTGGGCAAGAAAAATCATTGTTTTTGAGGCATGCCTTGATAACTTGTTGATGAAACTTATATGTCCAGTGTGCAGCTTGTGAAATTGAGAAGAAGACCATACTTGGAACTTTTGTTTGTGTTAAAGTGTCCTGCTTTAATGGACATGAAATTCTAAGCTGGGAAAGCCAACCACTGCTTGGTCGAATGCCAGCAGGCAACCTAATGAGTGCTGCTGCAGTACTGTTCAGTGGTAGTACTTACGCACACATATCAAGGTTTTGTGCCTACCTAGGTGTAGAATTCATTGGAAAGACTACATACTGCGACATACAGAGTCAATATCTTTTCCCAGTTGTGCAATTCCATTGGCATGAGCAGCAGAAGGAGCTGGTGAAGGACGTTGAAGGGAGACTGATAAGGTTAGGTGGTGATGGACGCTGTGACAGTCCCGGAATTTCCGCTAAGTACTGTACCTACAGTATGATGGATTTAGACACAGAATACATACTAAATTTTGCTGTGGAGCAGGTCTGTGAAGGGGTGGCATCAGTGGGACTTGAGAAGATAGGTTTTGAGAGGTGTATGAGAAATTTAATTAGTAAGGGTGTGAGTATTGGAGTAGTAGCAACAGACAGGCATCGGGGTATAGCATCACTAATGCGTAGTCAATTTACTGACATAGATCATCAGTTTGACATTTGGCACATGTGCAAAAGCATTCGAAAAAAAATTATGCTGGCTGCCAAACAGAAAGGACAGGAGGATTTACTGCCATGGAGCCGTAGCATTTGTAATCACTTGTGGGGGTGTACAGCAACGTGTGAGGGTGGTCCAGTATTACTTATGGAAAAATGGTTGTCCCTGTCATGTCATGTGATTGACCAACACAACTGGGGGGGGGGTGCAACAAAATATGTGAAATGTCCACATGAAGTACCAGTCCCTCATGGGACTGATAAGAAATGGCAAGAGGAAGGAGGGGAGTGCCACAGTGCACTGCATAAGATTGTAAGTAACACACTGTTTATAAAAGATCTGAAGCAGACGACAAAGTTTTGTCATACTGGCAATCTGGAGGTATTCCATGCATTGCTGTGTCGTTACTGTCCAAAGTTAGAGCACTTTAGCTATGGAGGCATGAAAGCAAGAACAATGTTAGCTGTCTTGGACCACAATGCAAATCAAAATAGGGAGCATTTAGTTATTAGATGCCCCTCTAGTCGCTCCGGGCCAGTTGGTGAAAAGAGATACAGAATAGTGTATCCCAAGGCCAAGCAGGAGTGGATAGCAAAGCCTATATTTGAAGGTAGGAAGTATGACTACATCTATGACCTCATGATGAACGTAGTGTCTGCCAAGACAGGTAGTCTGACTGTGGAGCCAATGCAAGTATCAGAGCTGCCCAGAAACATAGCTAGATCTGAGCGGCCAGAGAAAAATACTGTGATTGCACGGTTACAGTCCCACTTCCACAGTAAGTCGTAAGGTACACATAAAAAAATTACAGTTAGGACTATTTGCTAACTAACTGAGTCCAGGATAAATTAAGGATAAGTTGCTTGTCATGTCCGTATGCGAAAGGAGCCAAATTTTTATGCAGTGCCATTGGTACATATTAAGTACAAAACAGTGTCAGATAGTCTGCGAGACTGACAGCAGCGGCCAATCTGACTACTGTCACTCAGTACAGAAAAAATCCAGGTAGAAGCATCACTATTGAAAATGTGAGAAATGGTAGAGTGCGTCAAGCTTCATATTTCTTTGGTAAATGAGACAGTCATGATGAGACAGTTACAGAAGTAGATGTTAACTGGTTTAAGAAAGGTAAATGTAGCTGTTGGATGGGATGGGCCATTCAATTTGTGTCCCATGCACAAAATTGTAGGCAGGGCAGTTATTGAAAAATTACACGAGAAACAGTGTCAGTCTGCGAGACTGACAGAAGTGACCAATCTGAATAGTGTCATTCAGTACAGTAACAAATGAAGGAAAAAGCATTAGTAGTGAAAATTTGTGAAGTGGGTGAGCCCCTCAAGCTTTATATGTCCTTTGAAAGTGACAGAAGCTGATGTTAACTCATGTTTGAAAGTGAAATGAAGTTGGTGGATGGGATGGGACATTCAATTTGTGTCACTTGCACTGTATCAGCTGAAGTTAGTCTTTGTTTTTATCCACTTTTACCCGTATTTACAGTGAATGTTTGTATCGCTTTGAACATGGATGGTATA
This sequence comes from Protopterus annectens, assembly GCF_019279795.1. Lineage (NCBI taxonomy): Eukaryota > Metazoa > Chordata > Ceratodontiformes > Protopteridae > Protopterus > Protopterus annectens. Next base: position 1,079,992,914 of record NC_056733.1, read on the forward strand.
GGTGAGAAAAATAGGGAATGGCCTTAGCTAATGATATGCAACCTGTTATATTTTAGGTGACATGTCAGTGTATAGTATCTGAAAATGAGTCGTCTGAGTGGGTATTAATAAATACAGAGCAACAGCTGGTCCATGTAAAATGTGTATGCATATAATGGTGTAATTTTTTCCAATACTTCTCTCTCGTCTATGAGTCCTGGTGATTAAGAAAAAGTGATGTGAAAGTTGGGTGATCCATTTTCCGGTAATGAAATCTTTGCTGTCCTGCACATTGCTGGAGAGAACCATCCAAGTGCCAATGGAAATGGTATTTGACATGGATGCCAGAATTACCGAGCTGATAGCAAAGGTGGGTATCACATGTGATTTTACAGCATGCAAGAAGTGAGGATTAAGTCATACACAAGTGTTTATATCTGTAACCTAACAGTATGTGTTATTGATGTGCATTTGCAGGTGATGTGAATTGAGATCTCAACTGAAGAAATATAACCTGAATGAAGTGAAAGTATCAGCAGAGTACTCATGCTAAATATCACACAAAGGAAATATTACAGCCAAGGTAAATGTGATTACGTTAATAACGATAGCCCTTGAAGCAAAGATGACAGCTCATAAGCGAGTTATGAAAGGTAGACAATGCTCATACTTGTTAGTGAAAGGAACTGTCATGATAGTGTGTTGTACATGATTGTTTTCTTTATGGTGAAGGAATTGTGTTGGAGTAAGAGTGGATTTGGTTCTAGGTTGCCATATTCAAAGTGGTTATAGTGCGAAGATAAAATGTATAGTGATAACAGCATTCAGGAATACCAGCTGGAACAGGTTTCAGCTCACTGCACATTGCTGGACATGATTCATAGGTTCATAGGTTCATAGGTTGGTACTAGGCTATCAGCCCTAGGGCCTATACAAGCCTAGCCATAACAATTCCCTGGCTATTTCTTCCCACATTATTTACTTTCCTGGACCCCTGTCTAGCAGGGCGACTGACATGATCCCTGGGGTGAATTTCCTTTCTCCTATCCAATCGTCAAGGTTCCTCTTGAAGAGGTCCAAAGAGGCACTCTGCTTGACATGTATGGGCAATCTATTCCAGAGTCTGGGAGTCTCTGGGTCAGGAACCTATCCCTCCAGCATGTTTTGTTTATTGTGATGACAAGGTTTAGATCCTTGGAGCGTGTAGCTCTGAGGGATTGGGATTTCTTTAAGTGTAGCATGTCCAACAGCTCTGGGTTTGACATGGCCTTGTATGTTAAGCAGAGATCGCCTCTGAGTACACGATATGCGACAGAGTATAGCTGGAGTTTTTTAAGGCGGTCAGCGTAGGGCATCTGCTTTAGGCCTGTGATTCTTTTAGTGAGGTATTTCTGAGGCCTTTCCAGTTGTTGCAGATGTCTTGAACAATGTAAAGGCATGCTGTACCAAGGATGATGGACATTGAGACTGTGACCCATGACAGGGATGGTTGTTGAAACTGTGTCTGCTGCATGATGCACTTGCAAAGGAGAGGGAATGGGAGGGTTCAATGGCAGTCAGTTGATTACATTCTGTGGTGGTGTAATAGAAACACTTAACAGTTGTAATGGTCATTGTCTGGTGACTTGACGTGCCTGACACATAGCTATGTTAGATGTTGTAAGGGAAGGAAAACCCAATGGTTATGGTCTGCTGACTTGAAGTCATGGCGGTGTGACACTATTAAGAATGTTTGATGTGCTAATGGAAGGGAAGGGCAATGATCGGTGGACTGACTGCTTGTAACATTAAAATGAGAGGCAGTGGTAGGTCAATGCTACTAATTAGTGGACGTGCAGTTGATGAATTGCTATGTGTTACAGCAAACATTCATGCACATAGTTAATTTAATTGGAAATCTTGCATCCTTATTTTGGCACACTGAATGGAGGCACACCCGTAGGATAAGTATATTGCTGGTCATGCATGGTTGTGTGTGTTCAGGACTATTTCATGTATGTAACTGCATCATTATTTTTGTTTGAGACACCTTGGCATTACAGAGAGTCTGTTAGTTGCAGCAGGGCACTGAATTTGATCAGACCATGCACAGGGATAAAGGCAAAAATCATACTAAGCAAAGCCGTTGTATGTATGAAGTATGTACTGTAAACCAAAAATACATTGAACTTATGTAACTAGCAGGAACCAATTTCCATAGACACTCTTGCACAATCACTGAGAAGCCATTAATTGTTAGACTTAAGCCTGAGTAGCAAGTGGGTGGTCACATGGCACAGGCATCACAATGTTCAAAATCCTGTGTGGCAGTTATGCCCTCCTAACAGCATTTATAGTCCAAGCCTTTGTACAGTGTGGTCCCTGTCACCTGTCCAGATGATGATAGCTGGTAACCTTGACACACTGTAACTTGTGTGAACATGTACTAATGTCTGATGCACAGTGTGAGACAGTGTAACATTATGCAGCAGTCACCAATTTGATGGCAAAGGGGTTTGTGTGATGTGATGTGATTTATGTATTTTATGTATTTTAAGTATCCTTAAGTAATTTATAGGGCCTACACACATTTACACAAAGGGGAGAGCACTATGACATGTGCTTTTGGATCTCAGATGGCAATATTTAGGAGAACTTGGAGTAAGATGTGCAATATTGCCAAAAGGGCACACAGCACTGCCTAGTACAGTGACTTGTAATAACGTAGACAGGAAAATTATGGAGTCAAAATTGTCATTCTGTACTCATGACACTGACAGTAGTATTACTCCAGTGTGCTTACTGCCTGACTTGACAAGTTTAATTAGTACAACTGCAAATTGTATGCTGCAATCCTTATTTGAGTGGTGTGTAAACCCTCTTACGTGGTGTTTTCTGCGAACTGCATGTCTCTTTTACTGTTTTAAAGAGACCTAAGTCAAATTAGTTGTTGTGTCTTTCGGCTTTTCCCGGTGAGGGGTCGCCACAGTGGAACTCCGGTCCGCTAATGATTGGCAGTAGATTTTTACGTGCTGAGTTGCTGGCCATGATGCACAACCTTCAATGAAGGTACACCCATTCACACATATCTCCACAAAGAAGACGCTCTAGCTGAGAATCGAACAGGACAACATCTTACTGTGAGGCGACAACGCTACCGCGGCACCACCACCGCAATGTGAAAAATATGAATAACTGTGTTTGGCTGAGTAGTGTCTACTGCCAATTAACAGCTCGATATACAACCAGTGGAGCAGTAAGATTTGAAATATGCACAAAGAAAGGCAGGGAGGGCCTCAAAGTAAATTTACTAATATGAATAAAAGACTAAAGGATTGCTAAATAGTTTCAGCTGAATTAGAGAAGATCATATTAAGCACCCAAATGCCTCAGTTATATGCATTATGCAAGTGATACATACATGCACAAAATAATTAGTAGGCCGCCACCACCCCAAAAAAAAAATTCACTGCATGGAGTATAGAAAACAGTGAATTTTCAGTACATAATTTTACTGTGCCAGCATTATAGACACAGGTTTGCTATCTACTGTTTTACAGTCCTTCAAAATGTGTGGAGATGATGAAAATGTCATGTAAAATACAAAAACAACATGTCACTAGGCTAATGTTCCTCAAAGAGATTGTAAAACAAACATAAGTTAACATAATGATGGCTTATAGAAATAAGGAGGAAATAAAAAGTGTACACGATGAAATAATCAAAAATTATCCTCAACTGTTTTACGAAATTTAATTTGAAATTTTTTGCATAACTCTTTCTGCTGCTGCCTAACAAATGATTCTGCAGGCAGAGGGGAAGACATTTGAAATGACACTCCCTTCCTTTCTATTGTGAGCTGTCAGTTGCAGTGACAGTTTTCACACCTCTGCAGTAGTGTGGGAGGAGGGGACTGTCAATTCATGCTGGACTACAAAAGAACACCTGGAACAAAGGCATCCAATTTAGTTACAACTATGTCTGCTGCTAGATAACTTCAAATTATACTGTAAAGCAAGCTCTGATCTAAACATAAATGAGCGTGATTAGCAACAGAAAAGAAGCAGGCCTAACACAGAAGGAATACAAACTGACAATGAGTCACAGATTTCTCATTATATGTCAATGGCATGGGAATTCACAGTTACTTCCTTATGTCTGGCATGAGTCACAGAAAGGAGACTTGAAATGCTTTATGGGAAAGAGAAAGGCTTGAAGGAGAAGTAGATCACATTGATATAGCAAGCCCCATCGGTAGCCATGTTGTGGTAAACAGGCTAAAATTACAAATAAAGCACTTAGAGTCAATTTTAGGTGTTAAAATAGGTCTGGAAACAAAGATAGACTGAAAAAAACATATTTTTTTAGTTCTAGCCCGGAGTTTTCCTTTAAGTGAATGGCAGAAATTAAATCTGAATACAAGTTTGAGCTACTTAAGACTGTTAATAGAATCTGCCAAAAGAGAAGCACATAAAATAATAGATCTAATAAAAACTAAATATAGCTCTATTAATGACAAATATGATCCTGCATTAACTATTAAATTGTTAGATGATTCTATGAATAATGCCAACTGCTATGCTCGGAAGTTAGCTCAAATCAAGTTAAAGAAATTAATAAGGGATCATAAAGATTATGCTTTGTGTCATGTCTTTACTTGGCCTCGTGAATTTAACACAAATGCAACGGCTGTTGAAGCTCAAACCATGATAGAAACTGAACCGCTAGTAAATAATATATGTATGAACAATGATTTTACTTTGAACAAGGAAATACAAATATATTTAGACGATCAATCCAATGATAGTAAAGCAGCCAATAGGAATGCCGACATACAGGAAATCACGTCATTAGGCGTGAGAAGCAAGAATATCGTAGTGACTGCAGAAGTGCATCACAATGAAGAAGAGGACAGCACGAGGAGAAGTTTATCTAATCAAGAACTCCCTTTTCTGGTGTCGGCATCCACACAAAATCAAAAGGAAATGCCATTGCAGTTTCCTCTACCTATAAAAGAAAGGTCGTTGAGCAGAGGGACAAGAAATCAGCAGATAAGAGGAAGGAGTATAACGTGAGGCAAAAGGAAGCTACAGGAAGAAAGGGTGAGTCCTTATACTATAAATAAAGCATTCAACAAGATAAGAACTTAATAGTAAATTTGTCAACACATGCTTTAACGGTCGATGAAATGAATGTATTGCAAAAAGGACTATCCTTTATACCCGCTGCGGATAGTGACATTACTGATTTAGTTTTGGACTTGAAAATTGTTATAAGAAATGTTATGCTTAAAATGATGTTTGGAAATAATACTTTTCAAGATAATATGTTTAAGAAACTTAGCTTATTTATACCTAAGCAACATTCACTTATTAATGCATTTGAACAGATGTGCATGGATGAATTCTCTAAAACATATTATGAACAGAAAAGTAAGCAAGCTAAATTTAAATGGCATAATTCAACTAAGATTGAATATAAAGCTTTGTTAGATTTACAGCATAACCCTTATATTGTAATCAGACCAGCAGATAAAGGGGGTCAAATAGTATTGTTAGACAAACATGTATATGAAGCTAAAATGTTTGAAATGTAAAAGAATTCACAATTTTATGCATGTATTAGTCATATAGAAGTTGAACAAATGATATTTAAAGTTAATAGTAAGTTAAGGGACTTGAAACTCTGGGCCTTATGGATGAGAGTCTATTCAAATATTTTGAAATAACTAGTCTCACCATTCCTATTATTCAGGGTCAACCAAAAATACATAAAAATAAAAATAACCCCCCCTTTGAGACCAATTGTAGCAGGTAGGAATTGGTGCACTGAGCCCCTATCCATTTACTTAGAGATGAAATTAAATCCCTTCCTCAAGATTTCTAAAGTTATTTTTAAGGATACAGAACACTTCGTAAGGGACTTATATTCATTGTATATGAAAGAAGAGCAGGAAATAAAGAAATGCCTGTTAGTTACACTAGATGTAGTATCGTTATTTACAGTCATCCCTAATGACATAGGAATTAAATACGTTATTAAAATGATGACTGAGTCTGGTAATTATGCTACTAATGAAGTGGAATTAATACAAGCCTTATTATACTTGGTATTAGAAAGTAACATATTTATATTTGGAGAAGGTACTTATTGGCAAAAGAATGGCATAGCGATGGGTACATCGTGCACGAATACTTATGCAAATATAGTAATGTCTGTATGGAAAAATGAATATATAGAAGAAGGAGTTTATAAAGATCTAATTTTATTCTTCCACAGGTTTGTGGATGATCTTTTTTCTTATGGAAAGGTACTGTAGAACAACTAAAAGAATTTATAATATATCTAAATACTTCTACACAATTTCTTAAATTTACTGGAGTTTGTTCCAATATGAAGTTAATTTCTTAGACATTATAGTTTTTAAAGACGATGACAATAAAATAAGTACTAAGATGTATGTTAACAAGTTGTTAAGTAAGGATAGTATGCATCCTAATTTTATATTTAAGAATGTTGCACAAAATCAGTTTTACAGAGCTTCCAGACTAAATGTTAAGAGGGAAGATTTTAAGCATCGGGTTAATGTTACTAGGAATGAATTAATGGAAAGAGGCTGTAATGGATATGTAATTAATAGGAATGTAAATCAAATAGAAAAGCTAAGAGAGACTAGAGCTAGATCATATTTCTCAGAACCTCCAGAATATTCAATTGATGTAAGAAATAATAGTAAGAAATATGAGGCCAAAGATTTAAGACTATGGGCCGGATTCACGAAGGCTTGCACAGAGTCTAAGAGTAGAGTAAGACTCCATGCAGCCAACATGTCTGCCGAGCAATCCAGGAACAGCCGGCAGGGGCGTGCAAGAGAGCTCCTAAAACTGCTCTTACACGGACAGGGCTAGGTTATGCAAATTACCTCATTTGCTGCAGAAAGTTATGCAAATGAGGTAAATTTGCGATCCAGGAAACCCTAACTTGTCCGAGTAAGAGTAGTGTTATGTGTAGAAATGTACTCGGTTGTCAACTGAGTACCATTCTGCAAATAGCAAAATGGAGCCATGACAGCTCCAAATAAAGGATGCATCCAGTTGAGGAAGCATGCCAATGGCCAAATATATGGCCATTGGCAATTCTACCTGTTGCAAAACAAAAAAAATTTATAATTTTTTTTTACCTCGATCTCCAAAGTTTAAGCATAGCGCAGCATCCCGCAAACGTGCTGCACTGTAAAAACAAAAAAAAAATAAAAAATAAAAGCCAAAAATAGGCATTTTATTATAAATATACATCTGCCATGCAAGTGAATGGCAGGCTGAAGACAACATGGCTACTGAGTAGAGGTTGCTAAGGGGGGAAACTCAGTCTAAGAGCTGTAACCAAGCATTAGTAGGCAATCCTATGCAAATGAGGGTAAGGATAGTGAATCCCAATTTCACATGGCAAATGAGCAAAGTCAGTGGAGTGTAAGAGTAGGATAAGGGGAGTATCAGAGTAGAAGATAGGTGACATCATGAGGGGGGGTATGTATGAAAGAATGTAAGATCATTGGAGCAGAGTGGCATGTGTTTGCTGTCAGTTACCCATCACTGGAAGAGGCATGTCAACAGGTATTCTAGCTAAAGGCAAGAAATTGAAGGTGTATGCCATGGACAACACTAAAGTTTCTTATAGAAGTGCCTGCAATGTGTATGCGTGCATGTGCGTGCCTGTAAAACCGAGTAAGACTGTGTGTGCGCTTGTACGCCTGTGTGCGCGGGTTTAAGCCGGAGTAAGCAAGTGTAAGGTTGTTGAAATCTGTGTATGCATGTTTGCACGTGTGTGTATGCATTTAAGCCGGAGTCAGCAAGTGTTAGGCTGTGTAAGCATGTGTGCGCGCTTGTGAGCTGGTGTGCACGTGTTTGCGTGGCACTGCCCCCTGTGGAAACAGAAAGGGAAAAGGAAGCACAACAAGTAGTAGGAAGTTAACCAAGGAGAACTAGCACAGCTAGCAGGTGAAAACAATCAGAATCAGCCAATTACACAGGCAGTACACCAGCCCAGCCCAGATCAGCACTTAAAACTCTGCAAACAACTTTCCACTATGTTTTTCTCAGAGACACTGCAACACTGCAGTAAGCTAATAGAAGTGAAAACTGAAAAAGCTTTACTGAGACAAAGAAATGTTAGGGGCTGCCATTTCTGTTATAAGGCAACATATGCAACATGCTGAGGGTGGTGACAATGCAAATGCTGCTGAGCAACCCACAGTGTGGAGACGGAGAAGAGTGTACAGGCCCAGGGTAAGCTACCAGGGGCTACATGAGCTGGAGATAGTGGAGCGCTATAGAGTGGACAGAGACCTCATGCAGCAAATTGTTGAGCTGTGCAGGCCATGCCTCACACACAGAACCAACAGAGGGGAACCCATCCCAGTGGAAACCAAGGTATGTGTTGGCCTAAGAATACTAGCAACAGGTACCTTCCAGAGACCAACTGGTGATATGATGGGGATTTCACAAGCATCAGCATCCAGGGTACTGCACCAGTTCCTGAATGCCATGTCAGCACATGTCGGTGATCATGTATATTTCCCCAATTCCCGTGAGGTATTGGCCAGCAATATGCATCTTTTCCAGCAAATAGCGGAATACCCTGAGGTAGTGGGTGCAATAGACTGCACGCACATATGCATCAAAGCACCAGCCGGTGAGCGAGGTAGGGTCTACTTTAAATACAAGGCTTTCCCCTCCATCAACTGCCAGGTTGTGTGTGATGCCTAAGGCATAATAATGAATGTGTGTGCTGGCTGCCCTGAAAGCTACCATGATTCCCATATCTGGCACCTGACACAGCTGTACCAGAAATTTGCCAATGGGGACATCCCTCATGGTCACCTAGTGGGGGATGCTGGATATGCACTGGAGCCATGGCTGATGACACCCATCAGAAATGCACACACACCTGAACAGGAATACCATAATGAGGCACACGCACAAGCACAAAATGTAATTGAGCATGTGTTTGGGCTGCTCAAGTCACGGTTCCGGTGCCTGGACACTTCTGGTGGAGCCTTGCAGTACTCACCAACTACATGTACCCAAATAGTCATGGTATGTGCTATGCTACATAATATGATCCTGCGAAAACAGCTGTAGCAGGAGCAGCATAGGGCCAGGCTAAACAGCCCCCCACCATTGCCAAGGCCATCACAGGCAGAGCGTGACTCGGAGGAGGAACAATCTGAGCCTGCCCCAGTAGGCAGAAGGAGGCATGCCCAGTATGCTTTGGCCTTGGCAAAGAGGCAACACATAGCATATACACTGGTTCAGTAGGAACCCTGAATATTATACTTCTCTCTGACTCGCACATACAGTAAAAGGGATGCCTAACTTGACACTACCTGTTTTCAAACATGTATAGGGAGTGTAATATGTGCATCCGACATAGGCAGCCCTGCAGCACCACCTGAGGCATGATTGCCACGTGTTAAGCAATATAAAGCAGTGCTAAACAGCTTTTACCACTATTTAGTATATGTAAACAAAATTGCACATACTAAGTAGCACAACTTTGGGCAATGTTGAGCAGTGTTCAGCAATGTTGGTTAACGCTGAGCAATGTTTTGCAAATTTGGTCAAAGTTGGGCATAGTTGAGCAAAAGCAGGTAAACATGGTCATATTTGCTTTACTGTTCCTTAAGCAGTCTGGTCTGCCCAGTATGAAAATATGAAGCAGTAACAGTCCTTGAACCCAGGATACTGTGCACTATAGTCACAGTACTGAACCACTAAACCATGACAGTATTTCACTGGTCAGCCTGTAGGAATAAATGTTGATAAGTCTATGCAAAGTGTCTCCTGGAAACCCCGCAGGCACAGCATAATCCCTGTAGAGTTATGACACAAAGGTGAGCCCTGCAGTAAAAATACAACTCGATTTACAACACACATATAATAGCAATGTTAATATTGGGTGTGTTCACACATGTCAACAAATGTAGTGGACTTCACACAGCAACATACTGAAAGGTCACACTGGGTATGCTCACACACTTGAATAAATTAGGCAAATGTCAGGCAACAACATACTGAAAGGCCAAACTGGGCATGCTCACACACACAGGCCATGTCTGAGTACAGCAGTGGGTCACACATATCAGGCAGTTGCATGTGTTAACCCAGGAACCTCTCACAATTCACCAATCTTGACTAGTGCACACAGTGATATGACAACAGACACATATATAATATATTGGAACCCTGTCAAAATCAAATATGTACTACAGATACTTAGGTTGGTTATAGAAAGTTGAAAACCAAAGAAAAAAAAACCTGAAATCAGTATCATCAATAAACAATGTGCACTGCAAACACTATCCAATCCAGGTCATGGAAAGATTATCTGCGAAGGAGTCCATACAGAACCATGACACTTCCTTCAGCTATGTCAGAAATAGCAATGTACACTCATATATGTCCTGAGTCAGGGCCAACTGTAAATGACTAACAGTGCCAACATCCTGTCACACAGGCCCATACATACATACCCACCTCCCACTGACAAAAGGCCCTATCATCATACCAGGAGATATCACATGTAGAATGGGTAAACAGCTCCTTCCAAAGCTGAAAACATGGCATCAGTTGGATTACATTGTTTCCCTATATGTGTCATAAGTGAACTGCAGAACAAACAGAGCTGCACCTGAACAGTCTGTTGAGCCTCACCCTCTCTACAGGATATGAAACAGTTGAATGGGTTACAGCAACATATGGCACACTGCACCAGTGTTGGTGCACAACAGACCATGTGAACTATAGTCTTATAAGCCGATGAAGTCTGATCTGCAAGGCCATGGAGTCCATCATGATTGAAGTCAGAAACAGAGCTATTGGAAGCCTATAAACACACAACCCTACCAACTTTGGACTGTTCATGGGCAGATCATGTTTCCCAAACCTGCTAGACTGTTTGCAAGGCAGCCACCCAGGACATACATGAATGAAATGAGCTACACACGTCCCACATACACTTTGAATAAGCCTTTTCCAACATCCCAGACACATGTCGTATCCACAAAATCAATAACCTGTGCATAAATATGTATTGTTATCGGATGGATTGGTAACTGGGCCACAGCTAGATCACACAAGGTAAGAACTGTGGAGTCCTGTTCAAGCTGGTAACACCTGCTGTCCCCCATGTCACAGTCCTGGGATTGCATAAAACTAAGTGCACACACATTACCATGTGTAGGCTGGTGATGTCAGCATCCCACAAATATAGCAGTGGAAATAAAAACTCCCAGTAAAGCATATAGCGTGTTGTGTTAATGTGTATCTCACCAGTATCATAACATAGTTCGGTAGGGGTTTGAATCCTGCAGTTGCTAAGTGTGTGTGTGTCTGTATGATTTCCTTTGAGAGTATGTGTTTGTGTGATTTCCTAGGGGGGGTGGTATGTGTTTGTGTGATTTCCTAGGGGGGGGTGGTATGTGTTTGTGTGATTTTCTAGGGGGGGTGGTATGTGTTTGTGTGAATTCCTCTGAGAGTATTGCCCTTTTGGAGACTAGGCAAACACCTTAAAAGTGTTATATACCTGTTTGGCAAGTCTGATGATGTCAGCATCCTACAAATATAGCAGTGGAAATGAAAATGCCCAATAAAGCATATAGCGCATTCTGTTAATGTGTATCTCTCTAGTGTCATAACATAGTTAGGTAGAGGTTTGAATCCTGCAGTTGCTGAGTGTGTGTGTGTGTGCATCTGTATGATTTCCTTTGAGAGTATGTGTTTGTGTGATTTCCTGGGGGGGTATGTGTCTGTATGATTTCCTTTGAGAGTATGTGTTTGTGTGATTTCCTAGGGGGGGTGGTATGTGTTTGTGTGATTTCCTTTGAGAGTATTGCCCTTTTGGAGACTAGGCAAACACCTTAAAAGTGTTATATTCCTGTTTGGCAAGTCTGATGATGTCAGCATCCTACAAATATAGCAGTGGAAATGAAAATGCCCAATAAAGCATATAGCGCATTGTGTTAATGTGTATCTCTCTAGTATCATAACATAGTTAGGTAGAGGTCTGAATCCTGCAGTTGCTGAGTGTGTGTGTGTCTGTATGATTTCCTTTGAGAGTATTGCCCTTTTTGGAGACTAGGCAAACACCTTAAAAGTGTTACATTCCTGTTTGGCAAGTCTGATGATGTCAGCATCCTACAAATATAGCAGTTGGGGGGGGGTATGTGTTTGTGTGATTTCCTTTGAGAGTATTGCCCTTTTGGAGACTAGGCAAACACCTTAAAAGTGTTACATTCCTGTTTGGCAAGTCTGATGATGTCAGCATCCTACAAATATAGCAGTGGAAATAAAAGCTTCCAGTAAAGCATATAGCACTTCGTGTTATTGCGTAACTTTCTAGTGTCATAACCTTCCTAGGTAGGGGTTTGAATCCTGTAATTGCTGAGTGTGTGTGTGTAATACTGTTGGTCTATGTGTTTAACTTTTACTACTGTATGACATATCAGTATAACAACAGTATGTGCATTGCACACTTCAGGTATCTGTGTTGCAAATACATATATGTACATGTGACCTCAAGTAATTCATAGGTGAGAAGCCTGCTGTCTACATGAATACATCTGTTACCTATGACAGATTGTGCTGCTGCTTCTCAGACCTTCGGCACATATGTATGTTTGTGGCAAGGCCAGCCACTGTAGTGATCTGTGGCCTAGGTCATCTATGTCACACACACCCATGACAGTTTCTATAGAATAGTGTGAGTGAGGGTTCATGCCTTGGGTATATTTCAGACATGTTCAAACACAACAAAGTCTGTCAATAATGGACATTCATTATAGGTGTACAACAACTTTGTGGACATGCATACAGACCCCATATAGGTTATGTGATACACAGAGGAACTTCAGAATACCTATGGAAATGTGAATACCAAAAGACAGATGACATACACATCGGTACCCGTTCTACATGTTTGGGGCTACTACCTATGTGGTACTGTCGGGATACTATATTTAACAAATGTGGATGACTATGCTATATTTGGCTTACAGCTTTACAGCATGGGTTGGACAACAGGTATCTGTCTGTATGATACCCTTGTGGAGGATAAGTGTCTCATCCGGAGAATGCATTGTAGGCCACTGTATGCATTTCCAGATGTGGACGGACATATCTCTAGTATGTTTGCTTGTACCTAAGAGGGCTATATGCCAAACAGGAGTGGTCCCAGGAATGGGTGGCGGTAAATACCACTGGTTAATGGTATAGTATAGTATAGTACTGGACGGATCCAAATGCTACTGAGTTTCCTACATCTGTGTGTCAGTTGTCAAGACATCATCTAACGATTGGTCATAGTCAGGCTGTTGAGGTTGTGTACACTACCAGAATGCAAACCAATGACAGATAGTAACAATATCACCCACAGGATAGTGTCAAACCATGTCATACACACATGTGTACCCAAGTTCATAGGTTCATAGGTTCCTACTAGGCTATCTGCCCTAGGGCATTTATAAGCCTAGCCAGAGTGTTTGGCTTTCGCCACCCATTTTAAATTAATTTTGCTATGCCCTTTTATGAGGTTAGTATACTGTGCCTCTGTCTAACAGTGACACAGAAGTGATACCCGGGGAAAACCTATGATCTCCCATCCACTCATCAAGATTCCTCTTGAAGAGAGTCAATGAGGGACTCTGCCTAACCTGGACTGGGATTTTATTCCAGAGTGAAGGGAGCCTCTGGGTTATGAATCTGTCCCAAACTAAACACAAAATGCTGTTGAGAAAGGGTGTAATACCTGAAAGCTTTGTGTTGTTATAAAGGTCGTTTTTCTGCTCAACGTTGGTGTTGTTTATGAATCTGTCCCTCCAGCATGTCCTATTTATTTCAGTGCTGAGGTTCAAGTCTCTCGAGCGTGTAGCTTGATGGGATTTGGATTTTCTGAGGTGCAGCATGTCCATTAATTCCGGGTTGGACATGGCTTTATATGTCAGGCACAGATCGCCTCTGAGCAGGTGGTATGCCACTGAGTACAGCTGGAGTTTCTTTAACCGGGCAGCATATGGCATCTGTTTGAGCCCTTTGATCCTCTTGGTGAGGTACTTTTGGGGTCTTTCCAGTTGCTGCAGGTGTCTGGTAAGGTACATCCCAAAAGGGGCATTGTACTCAATTATGGGCCTGATGAGGGATGAGTAAAGAGGCATGATGACCTCCCCTGATCTAGATGTGAATCCCTTCATGATTAGGTGGGCTATATAAAATGTTTTTCTAACCACTTTGGCCACGTGGTTGTCAAATGAGAGATTGCTATCAACTTGGGTCCCCAGGTCCCTAATTACTTCTTCTGTACTTAATGGATTACCACCTATGTGGTAATTTGTGAGCACTTTGTTTTTCCAAAGGGATGACTATACACTTTTTGGTGTTTAGCTTGAGGCCATGGCTCTGGCACCAGTTGTCTGTTTCTATGAGGCCCTTTTGGAGGATGCTTGTGTCAGCTGGAGAGTCGATTATGGTGCCCAGTTTGCAGTCATCTGTGAACTTGGTCAGCCACAGTCCTTCCGTTTTGGCCTGTACCTCCAAGAAATATATACCGAACAAGAGAGGTCCCAGGACTGAGCCTTGTGGGATGCCACTTTTAACTGGTTTGGAGTCTGACATGGCTCCAGCAATTCTAACCATGTGGGTTCTGTCCTTGAGCCAGTTTGTAACCCATCTAGTGACATAGGGGTTTATATTTAAGCTGGTGAGCTTATCTATAATGCCTGAGTGGAGTATTGTATTGAAGGCTTTTTTGTGAGGTCCAGGTAGGCTGTGTGGACCACCTTCCCCTCATCAATGGCCTTGGTGACTGCTTCAAAGAAATCGACTAGGTTTAAGAGGCAGGATCTGCCCTTAACAAAGCTGAACTGGGTAGGATCCAGTGTCTGTAGGTCCCCAATTTCTTTATTTATGAGGTCCATGATGATCCTTTCCATAGCTTTGCAGACCAAGCAAGTCAGGCTTATGGGGCAATAGTTTCCAAGATCCGTTGGGGCACCACCTTTGTGGAGAGGGACTACTGTTGCTGTACGCCACTTTTTGGGTACATATCCTGTAGTAAGGCTGAGATTGAACAGTAGTTTTATGTTTGGGTTTAGCTCTTCTTGGAGTTCATGTAGGATGCAGCCCGGGACACCATCTGGTCCCATTGATGCTGTGTTTTTTGCTTTGGAGAGGGCAGCTCTTACTTGAGCATCTGAGATGTCAGGGGGGCAGCACTCTGCTGGGATAGATATTTGCCCTTTTGGTGGGGGGGGAGAAGTTTGCGCTGAACCTGTCAGCTAGGATGTTGGCAATGTCTGTGGGTTCAGTGTATTTTTTGTCATTTTGGACTAATTCTGAGCATATCTGGGAATTCCCACCCAGGTTCCTAACATAACTAAAGAAAGCCTTGTGATTATCCTTAGTGTCCTGTGCAATTTTTCTCTCGAAGCTGGCCTTAGACGATTTTATGAGTGCCAGTAGTTTTTTACTAATACTGATCAGAGATGCCTTCCCTTTTTGGGATTTTGCTCTATCATGTAGTAGCTTCCTTCTTCTATTGTATAGTTTGTTTATGGCTGGGGTCCATCATACAGGATGTCTGCCTTTGGAGGATTGGGTCTTGGTTTTATTTGGGATTGCATGATCCATGCATTCCTGAAGGTGTTCATAGAATGCGTTTATAAAGGATTCTGCGGTCTGGGCTGTATTTTCCACAGGCCCGGGGGCTTTGAAGGATTCCACCTCGGTTTTGAGGAGTGTGAAATTTGCTTTAGAGAAGTTTTTCACTGTGGTTTTCTGGGCAGGGGGTGGGGTTGGGATGTGAATATCCAGTGAGATTAGTTTATGGTCTGATCTTACCAGTGAGGGATACACTTCTGGTCTGGAGCATAGAGTCCCCATGTTGCTGATGATCAGGTCCAGTATGTTTTCTCCTCTTGTGGGAGTGGTAACAAGTTGTTCCATTGCATTTGAGTTTATATATTCTAGGAACCTTTGGGCTAGGGTGTTGGAGCTAGAGTAATGCTCCCAGTCTATGTTTGGGTAGTCGAAGTCACCCAATATAATGGTGTTTGGAGAGACCTTCATATTTTCCAGTGTTCTCAGGAAGGCTGAGTGGGGTTCCTGGGTTTGGGAGGGTGGTCTGTAGCAGGCTATAAACTGGAAGGCAGTTTTACCCACTGTTAGTTGCACATGGATAGTCTCTGATGCTTCGTGCTGTGCCACCAACCTGGTGGTGTGGGTATCTTTGACGAATATTGATACTCCCCCCTCCTTTTGTGGTTCGGTCCAAGTTTTGGGGGCGAAAAGCATGGTATGAGGTATAACCTGGTAGTGCTGGGGTGCTCTTGGAAGCCTTGAACCAGGTTTCTGTTACTGCACAGATATTGATGTTCTCCATGCTAAGGAGAGTTTCAAGTGCGTGCATTTTGAGGTTTAGACTTCTGACGTTGAGTAACATTACTCTTAGTTTCTTATCCCTTGTGATACCTATGGAGGTGGGTTTGTCTTTTGAGCCTTGCCTAAAAAAGGCACTATGGGGGTAGCAAGAGCCTTTGCCAATATCCGAAAGCCCAGGGGTGACAGGTGCAAGCCTTCCCTAGCGACGCATCGTGGCTTGTTGAGCATGTCATCCCAGGCTGACAGGCATTGGATCCCCTTTGAATGACACCAATACTTAAGCCAATTGTTGAAATTGATCATCTTGTCTTCATATTGTGGCATCATTCTTGGTGAGGGTAAGATGCCACTCAAGGTCAGGGTCATACCGGCCTGGGCTACATGCTCAGAGAGCTCCTCTATGTCTCTTTTCATGTAGTCCAGGGAGATATGTCTCAGGTCATTCACACCAGCATGGACAATGACTGAGTCATATTTGTACTTTCCTTGGAGTGACCTGAGTGCTTGTGTTATGTGGCGGATCCTAGTGCCCGACAGGCAGCTCACCATGACCTTCTCCTTGTTCAGCCTGGTGAGCAGGACGTCAGTGTGCCTGACGATAGAGTCACCTATTACAAGTGTATCAGGTGTGTTGTTTAGCCTTAAGGGCTGTGACTGTTCAGCACACTGGCTTTGTGAGCTATGTGTTGCACATGTTTTGTATTGGGGAACTGGTTAAGCTAAAACATATGTGTATCAAAATGCATACTGGCCACCAAAAGAAACAATGAAGTCTTGACACTGTGTAATACAGGGCATGTCACCCTTCCCATGTGTCCACTATGCACGTACATGCAGACAGTGCACCTCCACCATGTTCACAAATGTACACCTGCAAATCTGTACTGCACACATTACACACGTACTGTCCACACATGCTGCCAAAAGTACACACATCAGCCAGGTGGCACATGGGCGGACAATACATTTTTGGAATTAGCACTGTTGTAAACAATACTACATTGATAACCATAGCTTTAATGCATCATGCCTGCTCAGATATACCTATAGGGATATTATTACACTGTACTGTTGACAACATGCTAACATTGCTACACTGCTATAAAGTCACCCTGTGCATCAGCGCCATGTTAGCCTGTTCCTGCATCAATGTTACAGATGACAGGAGGTGGCAAAGTTTCATTGTATGCACAGGGTGTGTTGTTGGTTTGCCAGAGCCTGACAGTGACCCATCCAATCGACATGTATGTGTGTGTGAGGGACAACAGTACAGCATGGGTCAATGTTGATGTGATGTGTGTGTGTATGTGTTAGCCGTAGGTGTTTGGATTATGTGTGTGTGTCTGCATGCACACAGTTCCACCATGTGGCTGCCATATACGGGAGGTTGTGGGACAGCCACAGACTGTACCTGCCAGGCTGTACAGATCACCATCTCTGGCCACGGACAGCGTACTTGTGCCTGACAGGGGTGCAACGGACAGTATCGGGTACTAAGCCAGACTGGGTACTATCGTCAGAGGCAGAGGGATGTTGACTGGACCCATGTTCCTGCTAGGACTGGCCAAAGCCATGTGCACATGGTCTTCTATGACGGTCTATTGACAGCCCTGCTCCAACATTGCTGGGGCTGGTACTGCCACTACGGGAGCAGCTGTGACTTGTGTATTGTCCGTGATGACTGCCAGCCGATGACGTTGCTGGCATATGTCCACGTCAATGTTTCGGCCATCCTGCACTGTCCTGGCACACGGACATTACATTGGGGAGGACATCTAATGTCTCCCCCCAACATCTATCAATGACCTCAGTGTAGTGACAGACTGCACCCGCAAGGTCACGGATACTGTCATTGATAGCGGTATTATGGGCCCTCTGCGCCCTCAGTCCCTGTCTGGTGTACCATCCCATACGTGCCTGTGCCTGCATTACAGCCCGGAACATACCTGAGGTTGTAAGACCTGTGGGGGCACGTCTGCCAGGGGCATTACGACCAGCAGTGCTCCTACAAGAACCCCTGGACATCTACCTATGTGGTACCATTCCAGGAATCTGGGTATGGATGCTGCGGGGGGTTGCATTTGCCATAGATACCACACTATCCTGGTCAATGCCTACTATATGCTATCCCTCAGCTAAGGCCATTGGTGATGAGGGATGTATTGGCAGTATGAATGTGCACATAGATGGTGTGGAAAGCTGTGTACTGTCGATTGGCAGAACAACGACAGACCCTGTCAAACCTGCCTGTGCCACAATACATCTTTCATCATCTACACTATTTGTGGCAGTGTCTTCAGGTTCCCTGCTGCACTCAACCAACACAACCTCAGCACCTGTGAGAGGGAGACAGGAAACACACTTTACAATCTGTACATGATGTTAGCACACATGCACACATACACACATGAACACATGCACACATGAACACATGCACACATGAACACATGCACACATGCACACATGAACACATGAACACATGAACACATGCACACATGCACACATGCACACATGAACACAAATACACTACTCACAAAAGTAGACACACACACACATACACACACACACACAAACAGACACACACACACACACACACAAAACACACACACACAAAACACACACACACGCACACACATGTGTGCGCGCACACACACACATATGCATGTATGCACACATGTGTGCACACACACACACACACACACACACACAGAAAACACACATGCATGCGTGCGCGCACACACACACAGGCCACACACACACACACACACACACACACACACACACATGTATGCGTGCGCGTGCGCACACACACACACACACACACATATATGCATGTATGCACACATGCGTACACACACACACACACACACACACACACACACACACACACACACACACACACACATACACACACACTGCACCAGCTGTGATTTTCTATTATAAAAGGAGCTCATGAGCTCAACATTGTCAAATATAAAACAACAAGATATAATCTCATCTGGTCATTATTTAGCACAAGTAAGCTTATTTTATAGTGATCTGAAAAAGGATACTGATATAGTTCATCACAGAACTCTTATCCTAAGATGTTGAAGCAAAATTAAATGCTACCAAAATATTCCACAAGGTGATTTGAAAAGCATTTTAATGAATTTATTAACTGGGTAAGCCCGGTGGATGGTAAGTGCCATTTTATGGGGCAATCCTACATCACTGGTCAAGTTACTCGCTCAGAGTCACACAGTAGGCAAAAAGTGGTGGAAGGAATCAAACCTTCTACCCTTTACTACAGGAAGCAGCTCATTAACAGCTTAGAACCTTAATCCTGAGCACCAGACAGTTTTGACATCTTTTTTTCTTTTTTGGCATGGATCCAAGGCTTGTTTAGTTCCTTGTCTAGTTCAGTTGATGAAAGCTTCTTTAACAGCATCATAGTGTGCTATGTCAATACCTTCTTACTTCCCTTTAAATGTTATTTTTTTATGGTTTAGTACCAAACTTCATGCATGTCATCTGCCTAGTAACCTGTCCACTGTTTCTGTAAGTATGTTGTACTTTCCAGATAATCAGAGTGAGCATACAGCACCAGCTGCCATGTAGTCTCATGACATGTGCAACACATAATAAGTACTAGTTTATCCTGCATACAACATGAAAAAGTTGTTGCAGTGTTGATAAACTTAGCTTTAATAACCCAAACACTAATTAAATGCCTCAGAATAATTGCATATAAGTAACTATGCCCAGTGTGTTACATGTTCACTTTATTTACACTGGAATATAGACTAATGGAATTACAAAAATGGGTTTGTGCCCTTGGATGTGTACAGTAACACAGGACCATATAGTACATTATTTGTATGCCACACACTCCCCATCCCCCATGCAATAGCCATTTTCATTCACAATTCCACAAAATTCTTATGCTAAGATATGAAATACTATAGCTTTTCATGCTCAGGTATTATAAATGGTTGTATGTCGTGTTAAGTACAGGATTGTTTAGTGCTTCAGTGTGGCACATCTGATAAATATCCTTAAAAAATGAAATGCTATAAAAATGCCCCCTAGTTCAGTGTAAAAACAAAGAGCATAATTCCCAACTTGTTACTTTCTCAGCATGCACTATGCATGCCTTTAGGTAATGTTTTCATGTTTAACTGATATATATTACAGACTGCATGGCTGACATAGAGTATCATTTGCCCAAGTAGTGTGATACCCACTATGCAAACTGGTGATATAATAATTCACTGAACATGATCAATTAATCTTGCTCATCCCACTAACACAAGATGTCTGCTCTCTGCCATCTTGAAATGTTTCACATCCCTGCTTTAAGCATATATCATCTTCATATGCTGTTTTTCACTGAAAGCAATGTTTTTAGCAGCAGCATTTTACTGGCAGGTATGAGATCATAAATTTGTGCAATGCTATTGTTTATTTTTCTGGCAGGACTAAAATGTTATATTCCTACTAATGGAAGGAGATCATGCTTAATCATGGAACGATAACAAGGACAAAACATTATAAATTCAGAATCACATTTGGTATTCACCTATAATGGAAGCAAATGCAAGCCAACTTTGTGGTAAAGATGGATAAAGCCCCAAATGATGCCTAAATGACCTGAGACTGACAAGTGATGTAGGCAGTGCAGCAGCAGCTGGCTATGAAGGGTAGGAGTATGCAACCAACATTGGCTAATCTATCATGAGGAATGAAAGCCATCTCACTTGCTGCATGACTTTCATCTAGTGAATGCAGTGGGATGGCCAAAAACCACAAGCCATCCAATCTACAAGTTTTCTCAGTAATCATAACTGAAGACATGAACAGAAGCACATGAGTCACTGTGGCAGCACTAAGGAAATACCATGCATAAAAGACTGCCATGTGGGACAGTGAGGACAAAACTAGACCTGGATGACAGACTGTCACAGCCAGCAGTCACTCTTGGGAAGTGAATGAGTTGTTTTGGTTACAGGGAGGAGAACTGATGGTTAGCAGCAGCAGGGAGAAAAAAGTAAAACAAAAACTGGTCATAAAATGTATGCAACTTGAACTGATCAAGGGGATATATAACATAGAGGATTATGATTGGCTTGCTGATCATAACCCACTTATTATTTGCGTGAGATATGGATACCAAGAAATTCAAATGAAGAGCGAAGCACAAGAGGTGAATCTTGGCATCCATGTCAAGCAAAAAGCTCTGTGACTTAAAACTTTTCTCTGACAGAAAATATAATAAAAAAATTAGAATTTGGAGATACTTGATAGCTTATTTTATTCAGTAATAGAGAAATATTTTATAGCTTCAAGATCTTCAAAATCTGTAATTATCCTGTTAGAATTTCAGCTGCTTGGTTAAGCGAGAAGAGACTTCAACATAAGCCACTCAAAATGGTACTCAAGATTCTTCTTTTAAAAAAGACATCCAGTAACTAATATCTAGTATGCAAGACATGTTGCTTATAATGGACAAGCTGAATACCAAATAGAAAGTTTTAAAGAAGAATCCAGAAAAAATATTCTTATGAAACAACAAAGTACATAAATCAGCAGTAAGAAAGAAGCTTTAAATGATCACGAAGCGAAAAAAATGAAGATGTGTTTCTGACTAAACTCCTTTTAAAACAAAATAACTGGCTCATTGATACAGTTGAAGATTTAGAAGTCTGAAACAAAATACCATTAAAATACATAGTATACCTAATAAATATAAGAAAGGCAATATAATAAACTTCTTAACAACTTTTAGCTACATAAAACATTAAATAAACCTGACATTTTATCTTTTGGAATTGAAAGGACACAAAGATCTGTGAGAGCATCTTCAAAAAAGAAAAGCTCATCACCACATTCAATGTCCAGCTTAGAAAAAGATCAAATATTAAAAACAGCATGGTCTAGCCCACCTATTAAAATAGGTGAATATGTAGTTAGATTTGACAATGATTGTTCCAGTAAAGTAACAAGTAAAAGAAAATCCTGTTTGCCACTGATTAAAGAAATTAAAACAAACAGTATTAAAGCCATTTTGGTGATTCCTGCAAAGATCAAAATATTTCTTTCTGAAGGAACTAAAACATTTGACACACTGGAGGAGGAATCTACTTTTGTTAACTAAAATAAAATCCTTCAAAATGTGGAAGAAATGGATTGGAACACTGTATCCCTCAAGAAACAGTGTGAGCTGAATTCTTAGAAAACTGCTTCTAAAATTAAAAAGCTTAAAAACAAGTGGCCTTTATTCTCTGATTGCAGGACTTTTATTTTTTGAAACACTAAATTTACCCTTTACGTAAAAGGTTTGTATTGGACTTTAAGCTTCAAAACATATGTAAGTATATTTTTGTATTTTAAGCTAAAGTGTTTTACATGATAAGGAATACAAATAGTTTTCCTATATTTGTAGTGAACGATTTAATATATTTCATTTAAACTAAACTTATGAAGGTATTTCTAAATGTTAGCCAAATACTTTCTGTAAGAGAATGTTATCAAATTATAAGCAACAGAACTGGTAGCTGTAACACTATATAAGTTAAAATGTTATTTTATTTGTTTTAACTTTGCTTAGTATGTGCATTGCTGGGTTAACTGAATGTCAGGTCTAAGTAATATACTGATTAGAAGTATTAAAGCAGTGGTGATTTTGTTTTCTTTGTGCCTGTGCAATACATTTTTTTCACAGGCCATGTATGAAGCAATTAAAACTTAAAACATCTTGAAAAGAAAAGAATGTTCCAGTTGTTTGAAAATGTTTGATTCTTGTTTGCTTTGCTTTCCACATGCTGTTTGAGCTGTTTGGATGAAAATCCAGGTTCTAAAAGAGTTTAAAGTTTATCACTGATGTCTGTGAAAACAAGAAGTGTCTTAATTGTGTCTGCAACAACAAGGAGAAAAAAATTTAACTCTCTTTTCTCACATATGTGAGAAAACTACTCAGAATAATATCTTTAAAAATATATTTATTTAGAAGTGAAGCACTAACAAAACAAAATCTAAAGTAATGTTTTATATTGTGCTGTTGCTGACATATAATTTGCTTATATTTGCTGAATTTTAATAGATTATGCTGTAGTGTTATTAACTTTAACTGCGCATGTGAAGACTGGTGGGTGAAGGCTGCCAGCCTAGCCAGATAAAATTGTGCAGATAATTCTATCATTTGTAAATACTGTGAAATGTTGAAATGCAGGCTTGCTTCTTAAATGAAGGAATATGTTGTGAAATGTTGAACTATAACCAATGTGGCAACATTGCCCTCTGCTGTAAAGAAAGCTAAGTCAAGCATTTCTTGTTGATCCTTTGAAATTAAAATTACTTTATGTCTGTTCCTTTGAAGTTAGAGTTTGGAGTTGATGAGTCTGGAGTAAGCACCCTGCCTATTGTTTTAACTTAAGGAATAATTACTAGAATTTACATGTGGAATGTCCTTTATTGCTCTAAGTGTAAAAGAATGTAAATGCAGTTTATGTCAGCCTAGGAACACCAGTAAAGTGTGAAATGATGTAATGTTTTATCAGAACTGCAGTTTCAATTTAAACAGAGAGAACCAGAAGGCATTAAGCATTTTTGTCTTGTCTATCCAAGTTACAGCACTCTGCCTTGCTCAATGTAAGCAAGTTATTTTAGAAGTGTGTTTTCTTGTAGATAGCTAGAAGCTACAAAGATTAGAGTGTTTTTCTGTGATGTCTGAACTGTACTAGTGGTTTATTTTAAGTATTTCCGTGTGATTTCTAAACTCTTGACTATCACTGACTGTGTAATAGAAAGTATTGTCTTGTGGTTTTAATTATTTATTATTCAATATTTTAAAATCTTTTAACTGTGACTGGTTTGTGTAGAGATAATTTAAGCTCTTTAGAGTTCTTGTATGCCTTTGGTAAAACTGTACAAAGCCACTCTAATAAGCTTTGACTGTTAAGTCACATCTACCAATTGGATAATAATATTGCATAGTAATAATTGGACAACCTTTTAAGGGCCTTTGAGTAGCTGATAAATATTAGTGGGTGGTGGCAGCTGGTACTACCGTATAGTCTGGGAGAAAGGGGTACAGCTGGAGAACCTGTGCCAGCATTCCCAATGAGTGTCTGTGTGGTTGTATAAACTCTTATCTCAAAATGCATGTGTGTGTGTCAGCTACTTGGTCAGGGACATGAAGCATTGGTTGGACAGAGTGGGTGCTAGAGGTTTTAGCTTGCCCACCAGGCTGAGATCTGGACCTTATAGCTGTGCCAGTGAGGAGTCTTATTGGGGACCTCGAGAGCAAGGGAGCGACCAGCCCCAAACTGACTGTGATCTCTGTGTGCTCTTAAGGGAAATTGCACCTTACTGTGTGTATTTGTTATCGTTTCCTCCTATATGAGACACCTCTCTCTGGTGGTAGTGGTGAGGATTGAGGCTCCTTGATTGCTGGGCTAGGGTACTGGTGTCACAGTGCATATTAATGGGAAGGAGTAAAGCTAGATGTTTGTTACTGATTAGGGCAGTTTAAAAGAGTTAAGAAGAATGAGAAACTTACACAGGAAATTAGTAGCTGCTGTGTGCTGTGAGTTGTTATTTTCACATGTTGTAATCGAATTTTAATGTCAGGATGTAATTAGAACAGCAGTTCACAATGGCTAAAGATGAACATTCAAATTAAACAAGCAAGAATTATTTTATATATAGTCAAGATGGCTTATAATACTAGAATTAACAAGAAGAGTTCACATCTTATGAATAATATACAAATGCACAAAGAATGAAACATCTGCTATGTAATATTAGTAAAAGCAATATAAGAAATATATACACATACTGAAATTTCTAATAGAGTGCTGATGACTAAATAGCCATTTGATGGGAAATTTTACAAATGCAAGTTATATAAAATAAGGTAGATTATCAGTGGACAAACAAGACAGAAAAAAATATATTTAGATAGCAAACTGCTTATGAGAAAGATATACATCTATATATATATATATATATATATATATATATATATATATATATATATTGAACTACAGAATCTCGAGACCACAATGTCAAAAGTTTTATTTCCCAAATGTTGACACTATCGACAGTAAAAATGTCAAAAGAAAGGTAATAGTTGTGCAGTTCACTGTTAAGGTTATGGAGTTGTTTAGCAAAAAGGTATGGCAGCTGTTAAAGTCAGAGGTAGGGCAGAGGTAGTGCTCTGTTGGGTTTGTGTGCAGTTGTATGAGGTTTGGAACAGACTTTCTAATTGTTGCAATAGAAGAGTAAGTGTTCTGTGTGGACCAGAAAACATACACAATAATATATTGGTGTTTTAAGAGTTATTTTTAAGTGTTAGTGTAGATTTGCAGCCATATAGCATGGAACGGTATATTTACCATCTTCTCTTGTGTAGTAGAGTATTGGAGTTGGTATATTTAATTAGCAGGGGGTGTAGGAGGAGCAGGTCCACATGTGGAGGGTGCATAGGAGCTTGCCACCCTGCTTAACATAGAGAAGTAGATGTTTGTTTTCATTTTGTGGTAGTGTAGGGCAGGAAGGTTAGGTTTTGCTTGTTTAGTTTTCCTGTTTTGAGTGCAGATGTTATAAATATTTAGAATATAGGAGTTTAGACATTGTGGTCTCAAGATTATGCAGTTTGGGATTGTGGTATTTTGATATTTGAAAGTAGAGCCACACACACACACACACACACACACACATATATATATATATATATATATATAATGTATAGATATATATTTTATATATATATATATATATATATATATATATATATATATATATATATATATATATATATATATATATACAGTAAAACAACCAATGAAACAGCCACAAAAGGTCAGTACTGAAACATATACCAAAAATAAAAGAAGAAAAGCACCACCACCACCAAGGCTTCAGGCATATATCAAAATCAAAAATACTTTAATAAAATAAAAACATGAAACATTCCAATATCTTAAAACTTCAGCTAGATAAGCGCTTTCAGGTAAAACCATTACCCTTCATCAGATCTAATTACAAAAGCCATTCACATTGTTTAAAAGTAAATCCTAGCCAATCAAAGTCAATAAATGAGCCTATGCCTTCTCAGGGCAAGCTTAAGTGGAAAATATATATTCAGTCCGGGGGGGGGGTATGTCTCCCTGTAAATTACTAAGCCAAACTATTTCAACAAATTTCATTTCTGCCCTTATGTAACCACCTCTAAGGTTAGCTGCTACAACCTGTAGTACTATAAATGCAAAAGTGTGATCTTTTGTTGAATAAAATGTGTTCCACAGTGGGTTCTTCTTATCTTTCAGTTTAGTATCAGTGATGTGTTTTGATATCCATTCCTTGAGCTGCCTGTTAGTTAGTTGTGCCAGTGTACAAGCTGGAGCATTGTAGGCAACAGGCTAAATACACTATGTTTATAGTCCTGTAATCAGCATACAATCTTGGCATATAACTTTTAGCAGTTGTAGGATGCACGATGCCTTGAACAAAGATCAAATCGTGCACCTTTTGCATGGATAAGTTTCGATTCTATCCAATCGCACCTGGTCATAATTCACAGACCTTTGACATAATAAATGTTTTAAGTTATTATTTTTAAAACAAAATGCTGTTGGTGCATTGTCCACTATTCTCCTGATGTTGTCATCACTAAGTAAAGGCTTCCACTTGTTCCGTATGATGTCACAGATATAGTTAGTATCATTAGAATAGGTTAAAGTCAAGGTAACATTTGAATCACTAGAATTTATTTATTTATTTGTTTAACATTTGTTTACTGGGAAAGTCTGACTTGAAATAAAGCCAATTTTTAGTGGAGGCCTGGAGAGAAATGCTCCAGACAGTCTACCTTTAGATGTGCGTATTGTACACAGGCGAATTGCAATTGTGCGAAAGGCAGTCTGCAAGATTTGCAAACACCGAATGAAAAAAGGTTCGAATGTGCAAAGCGCATTTGCTCATTGCATATTTGACATTCTGGAGCAGATTGCACTATAGTGGGGATCAGGAAATTGTTCCTTTTGCCACTGTAGTGTGATCTTGGAGTTAGAATAATAAAGTAGGGGGGTGCAGGGGTGCTTGCCCCCTGCTTTACACTTTTTTTTTTTGTTCGCCATTAATGTTTGAAAAACAGTTAATCTGCTTTTCGATTTGCTGTTTTTCGAACATTAAGGACTGTGGATGTTTATATTTTCATGGTTTCGAGTCGCTCATATGAGCACTCGATCCACTGTGATTCAAGGTTTTAAAGGTAAACTGCTCCAGACACGTCTTTATAATGTGGGAGGAAACCGGAGCACCTGGCGGAAACCCACACAAATACAGGGTGGACTTGCAGAATTATGTTGGTCATTATTGGTTGAGGCATTTACTTGCATTTTCAATGAAAAAATGGTCTCCCACATGTACTCCTTAGCCTCTTAACATCATCCATATGTTGATGTAAATGCTCCTTATTATAGTCTCTATTTAGAAATTGCTGTCCCAATATTTGATTGGCCCTTTCAAAATCTTCCTCCCTGGTGTGTAACCTGGAGTTTCTCAACATCTGTCCTTCAATAATAATATTGTAGATGTGACATGGATGCATACTATTATGGGATAGTAAATTCTTCCTTTTACAACTATTATGGTATACACTCCTGCTTATCCTGTTGACAGTATCTTGCTCCGATTGAACAACCAGGAACTCAGTACTAGTTGCAGATTCTTCATTGTTAACTTTAGAAATTGAGTGGCAGTTTATAAATATGTGACAAACTCATCAAGCATTTCTACAAACCCTTGTCAGATAATATATACATCATCCACAAATCGTCTATAATAAATAATATGTGAACCAAAAACATTGTTATTCATCGTGAGTTCATAGTTTCAATGTGTGTGCTAGGCAAATGGCCCTGGAGTCTTTACAAGCCTAGCCCCAAAAAATTGCCTAGGCAAATCATGTGACTGGCCTCCCAATATGCCAATATGATATTCCCGTAACTATTGACGCAGGGAGTACCTCCCCCATTTCTGCCAGTAAATATTCTTGTCATATAAGAAAATATTGCTCTCTAATACTATAGCCAGCAGCTGACATAATATGTCAATCCTGTTATTAGTATAACCATCTTTACCACATAAAAAAGTTCTCACAGCCATAATCCCATAATCATTTGGAATTACTGTGAAGAGGCTATTGATGTCCAAGGTAACCATACGGTAATCTCTAAAATCAGAAATCATCTGCATAGATGTAAACAGAGAATTAAGAAAGTCTTTTGTATCTTTCCAGATGGTGGAAGCCATTAACAATGCACTTTCAACTCATGTTCAATGTATATTGGCAAGGGTTCTGTTGTCCACCCTTCACCAGCAACTATAGGGCATAGGGGAGGATTCTCATAACTCTTGTGGACTTCGGGAAGTCCTTTTATAGTAGGTACTACTAGATGTGTAACTTTAAAGAAATCATATGAAACTTGGTCAATCTTCCTACACATCAATAAGTCATACAAAAAAATCATTCATATCTTTAATCATTCTGTTAACTGTTACATGATCAATCTGTTTGTATGTGGATTCATCACACAACATACTCAATATCTTGCTATCATAATTTGACTTATCTAAGATAACGATAGTGCCACCTTTATCTGCTGGACCTATAACAATGGTTTGATTGTGCATTAGTTATCTTAATGCCAATCTCTCTTCATTATTTAAATTATGAAAATGATGTCTATGTTTATTCAGTTTTCTGTAAATTTCCGCTTCACATACTTTAAGAAAAGTATCCTGGATAGCATTATTTTGTGGCATGTAAACACTAGGTCTTAAATAAGGGGCTTTTGAACACAAAGCCTGTAATTCGGAGACTTGTCTCAGCAAAATGACAGTTATGAGAAGCAATGTTTTCCAAAAAAGAAATTTTTAAGTCACAGGTAGCTGCAGGTTCAGGTAAAGTAAGAGATTGCAATACAATAGTCAAATCCCATGGTGGAAGTGGATCCTTGAAAGAAGGCTTTTAATGGATGGTGCCGTTAAGAAAAACATTGCAAAGCCTGTGAGAGATTAAAGGCTGGTGATTGATACCATTATGGAAATTTGAAATATCTGGTAAGATAACCTTGACTGTGGAAGAAGCTACTTTACCAAAAATGGTAGCTAGAAATGCTAGAACTTTTTCTACTGGCATTGAAAAGGGGTTCAGACCATTATCAAAAGCCCAAATAGAAAATCTCTTCCATTTACTATGGTAGAGATCCCTGGTGGATGGCTTATGACATGCCAACAAAATGTGTCATACTAGGAGAAGGAATATCATAATGCCTGGTGACTAACAGAATTGGAGAAACCAAGCAGTTAGCTTGAGAGTCTGTAGATTGAGGTGCACTAGTCCCTGAGGATAGGACAGAAGGTCAAGAACTGGGTCCAGAATCCACAGATGGTGAAGGAGACGAGGCCAGAGGAAGGGAAAACATATCTGTCGAGGCCAGTAATGAGCAATGAGGATCATTTTGCTTCTCAACCGAGCTCTCTTGAGAAAAAGAGGGATCAGAGGGAAGGGGGAAAGGCATACAGGAGACCCAAGGCCAATCGTGGAGAAAAGCATCTCTAAGGGACTCCCCCTGAGGAGGAATTAGGGCAAAGTAGCTTCTGCACTTGTTGTTCAGGGGTGAAACAGGTTGCAGCAAGGCTGGCCCCAGAAAAGAAAGATCTCCTTCGCTACTTTGGAATTTAGAAACCATTAGTGCGGCATGAGGATGCATCTGCTCAGCTTGTCTGCAAACAAGTTTGAACTCCTTAGGATGTGTGTTGCTATCAGAAAATGATTGGAAGTTATGGACCATTGCCACACTCGAAGGACTTCTCAACACAAAGGATAGGACTTGGTTCCTCCTTGCTTGTTGATGTACCAGACTGCAGACATGTTGTCTGATTGAATTGCTATCATCTCCTGAGGTAAGGCAGAATGAAATGCTTGCAATGCCAAAAGCACTGCCCTTAGCTCTAGCACACTGATATGCAGATTGGCCTCGGAGGGGGACCAAGTGCCTTGGACTGTCTTCCCAAGATAATGCCCCCCACCACATCTGGGAAGCATCCGTGCTCAGTATGGCCTTGGGCTGTGGGGGACAAAGGGCCAGCCCATAAGAATCTCCTTGGAGTGCATCCACCAGGTTAGGTCATTTTTGCATTGGCTGGATGTGAAAACTAAGTTATTCATGGGGTGGGTTAGAATAGACTATTGGCTGCAAGCACCCATTGGAGAAGTCTCATGTGAAACCTTGCCATTGGAACCAGCATGATAGCTGCTGCCATGGAGCCCAATGCCTGCAGAATCTGCTGAGCTGACATTTTGTTTGAGCGAAGGAGAGAGTGAACGTGCGATTGTATTTTCTGCAACCTGTGGTGGGGAAGCAATGCCACACAAGACAGAGTATTGAGACAAGCTCCGATAAATTCCATATCCTGAAAAGAGGTTAGTTGAGACTTCACAAGACTAACTGTTATGTCCAACTGTTGAGATAGTTCCAGAATGAAGTCCATTGTTTGTAGTAGTTGATGCCTGGTGAAAGTGGTGAGGATTCAGTCATCTAGGTAAGGAAACAAAAGAATCTGTGCAGCCTCCAATGTTGTTGTGACCACTGCCATGCATTTGGTGAACGCCCTGGGAGCTGTGGTGAGACCAAAGGGCAGCACTCCAAATTGGTAATGACTGGCTCCAAGCCAGAAGCGGAAAAGCTTTCTTGAGTGTTTGCCCATCTTTATGTGGTAATACGCATCTTGAAAGTTGATAGAGCACATCCAATCGTTTTCCTCTAGAAGGGAAGACTTGACTGAACTGTGACCATCTGGAATTTTGACTGTTGGACAAATTTGTTCAGAATACTGAGGTTTAAAATTGGTCTCAAGTCCCCTGTTTTCTTTGGCACTAAAAAGAATCTTGAGTAAAATATGGATCATAATTGGTCTGGTGGGACTTCTTGAATGACTCCTTTTTCTATCAACTTTTGTATTTCTAATGCTGCTTGGTATCTCTAACTGGGTGGAATGTCAGGGAGTCTTGCTTGGGTTCTTGGGTAAAGAGTGAAGGGGATAAAATCACCTCTGGAAATTATCCTTAGCACCCAGGCATCTGTGGTTATGCATCACCAGGTGGTTGGATGCAAGGAAAATCTCCCTCCAACTGTCTCCAGAGGCAAGCAGTTGGGCCCCCTTTCAGGAGCACTGGTAGGGTTGACCAGAGAAGAACTCCCTGGAACCCTAATTCTGTGGACCACGCCTGTCCCTGGGATGGTGTCTTCCATTGTAACTCCCCCCTCTGCCCTGAGGGGAGTCTAAACAACATGTGACCTAGAAAGGCTTCTGGGACTTCTTAAACCACATATTACCACTCCTTTGATTCCTGGAGTAGGATTGTTAAGGAGTGAAAAAATGTACACCCACAGCAGACAGTCTTTCCATCCTTTTCACACCTGGACAGAGTTTTCTTTACTTTCAGTCCAAGCAAACAGGATCCTTCAAAAGGAGTATTGATGAAGGAAGACTTGAATGGTTCCGCAAACTCACACAGGCGCATCCAAACATGTAGTCAAATAGCATCACCTGAACCGGCTGATCTGGTCGCCCCTTCAGCTGCATGCACAGTGAGCCTCTTGGATGAATTCAAAATAGACTCCAGGGTAGCTAACTGGGAGGCCACTTTTTTCTTTGCTCCCTCAGTGACTGCACCTGCCAGGGTATCTGACAGCTCCTTGACTAGATCCCGCTGAAGTCTAGTGAAGTGTACCAAACAGTTCAAGGACTTCATGGGGAAGGTCAATGATGCATAAACCCACTTCCCAAATCTGTCCATTGCCCTGGATTCTCAGTTAGGGGAATGTACAGTAGAACTTTCCTCGGCTAGTTCTTTCTTGGTGATGGCCATTACCACCATGGGATCATCTACTAAGCCCTTTTCCCAATGTGAATGGTCTTCAGGAGCAGAAAGTATCATGTCAGGTCTCTGGGGAACAGTCTGTACAGGAGCCTTCCAAGCCCGCTGACCAATGAATTTAATTAGGTCATCAGTGGGCAGGGTCACCCAGGAGGTAGACAGGTGAGCACCTAAAGCCTGCAAGTACAGGGATTCCTCAGAGAAATGGTATTTGGACTTCCAATCACCCCTCTGTTTTAGGATCTCAAGAATATCAAAGAAGGAGACGTCTTCCAGGGGTGACCATGAGGAACCCTCCCCCTCACTAAAATCCGTGTCCTCCATGATGGATTCCTCAGGAGAATCTAGGTGTTTCCTCTTCCACAATCTCTTTCAAGGAGATTCTTAAGTGGGAACATCTGAAGAGGTCTTAGAAGAGGGTACACCTTTAGTAGGTAAGTCTTGCAACCTTGGGGCTTGCTGTCCAGAGGTTGAGGTTGGTGGTAGAACTGAGAAACCTGGGATCACAGGGAGAGACTCAGATAACACAGGAGCCAACTGAGATGAGGCAGTGGTCAAACTCTTTTCCTGGATGAAAGGCAGGACCCCCTGAGGAGGGATGGGAGCCTGGAACTGAGACAGACAAACTCAGAACTAGGGTCACACCCCACATTGAGAGACCCACTTGACAAACCAGAACCGAGGATGAGTCTTCTGTCGGCACAGCCTGAAGAGGCAAGGCTGACTCCATAGGAAAATCTTTGAGCTGACTCAAACCCCTCTGGCCCAATGACAAAGACATGGTCCTGGGGACCCGACAGTGCCAAAGGCACTGATGGCATCAGAGCTGTACTCTACGTCGAAGACAAAAAGGTTGATGGTGCCAAAGCCATTGGAAGCTGTGAGGTTGGAGTTGAGACCTCTAAAGCATGTGAAGAGGTCAGAGGAGAAGAATAAGAAGGGGTCATAGGGGAGAAACTCCCTGCACCAGAAGAGAGAAGGGGCTGAGAAGATGGGGAACACACCTGGCTGTCAGGATCTGATCCAACAAACTTATAATATCAACTTCAGAGAGAATTCTGGTGGAGCAGATGGACAACCATGAAAGAGACTCGGGTCTCTCCGGGAAAGGACTAGGGAGCTGTCCAATGACAGGTTCCAAGGAGGGGTAATAAGTGGTCCTTGGTTTAGTGGAAATATCAGTCTTTGGCACTATCTGCTGGGCAGTGGGGGATATCGGCACCGGCAGGGCAGTAGTGACAGTTGATACTGGTGTCGGAACTTTGGTCAAGGTAGGAATGGTAGTAGTCAAAGGTTGAATAAGTGTCGTGGTCAATGTCGAAGACACCAGTATGGGTATTGGTGCAGAAGGTTTAGACTGCTCTGAAAGCTTCAGAATGTTAGCTTTTGGTTCTGAAGAGGAACCTCCAGATGCATGCTTATGCTTCTTAATAGTTGGTGCTGAAGGAGATGTCAGTACCAAATGAGAGGATTTTGATCCAGAGGTCAGAAGAGACTGGTTGGCCTTGAACAAGGCTTCCTTGAATCGGGCTTTAATGAGCCCTTTGAGAATAAGTTTATTTTTCCTCTCTGCTAGAGTTCTGTTGCTGAAACCCTGGCAGATTGTACAGTCAACACTCAAGTGGGGCACACCCAAACAATACACTCAAGAGTCATGGTTATCTGAGTTTGACATTTTCCTGGCACACTCTGTACACTGTGTGAAGCCTGTAGTGGAGCTTTTAGTTTTTTCCTGCCATCGTCCTAAATAACAAAGCAGGAGAGAAAAGAAAAATGAGGAAAGAATAGAACCCAGTCACACCACAAAGATGAAATCTACCAGGGATGGCAGAAAGATTACCAATGGTAAAAAGGGGAGAGAGAGAGAGAGAGAAGGGGAAAGAAGAAAAACTACCAGTGATGGTAGTGGAAAATACCAATGGTAAAGGGGAACAAACACACTCACACTGAGGGTAAATCAAAGATTTTTCAAACGATAGAATAAAAATTAAAGAACTACTTAAGAAAGAGAGTCAATACATTTCTTTACTTAGCTACAAGAGAAGAATTGGCTGACACATTTTGTCATAAGAGTGAGAAACAAGACCTGAAGTAATGTAGAGAGAGGCATTGTGAGTAAACAAGCAACTTGAGAGATTTTTAGCTGACGCGAGCTGTATATTGGCCAGATCGGTTCCAAGGATCAGAACAGTACTCACAAGTCATGAATAGATGAAGACTGACAAGATCAGATCAATATTTTCTTATATGAGAAGAATATTCAGCAGCAGAAATGAGGAGTATCAATGGGTACTCCCTGCACCAATAGTTACGCAAGTATCATATTGACATATTGGGAGGTCAATCACGTGATGAATAGCAATGTTTTTAGTTCACATATTTATTATAGATGATTTGTGGATGATGTCTATATTATGAGGTAAGGGTCTGCAGAAGTGCTTGATGAGTTTATCACAGATTTAGAAACTACCACTGAATTTCTAAAGTTTACAATGAAGCAGTCTGCTACTAGTACTGAGTTCCTGGATGATCGACTGGAGCTAGATACTGTCAATGGGATAAACATGAGTGTATATCATAAGAGTTCTAAAAGGAGCAATTTACTATCCCATGATAGTATGCAGCCACATCACATGTACAACAATATTATTAAAGTACAGATGTTGAGAAAGTCCAGGTTACATACCAGGAAGGAAGATTTTGAAAGGGCTAATCAAATATTGGGACACCAATTTCTAAACCGAGGCTATACTAATGAGCATGTACATCAGCATATGGATGATGGTAAGACGCTAAGGAGAACATGTGGGAGGACATTTTTTCATTGAGAACACAAGTAAATGCCTCAACTAATAATGATCAACACAATTCTAGTGATTCACATGTTAGATTGACTTTAACCTATTCTAGTAATACTAACTATATTTTTGACATCATATGGAATAACTGGAAGATTTTACTTAGTTATGACAACATCAGGAGAATAGTGGGCAGCATACCAGCATTTTGTTTTAACAATAATAAGAACTTAAAACATTTTTTTATATCGAGGATCTGTGAATTATGACCAAGTGTGATCACATAGAATTGGGACTTATCCATTCAGAAAGTATACAATGTGCACATATATTACTAAGACTCAAGGCTTCATACATCCTGCAACTGCTAAGAGCTGTATGTCTAGATTGTATGTTGATTGCAGGACTAGAAACAAAGTATATTTAGCTTGTTGCCAACAATACTCCAGCTTTTATGTTGGCAAAACTAACAGGCAGCTCAAAGAATGGATATCAAGACACATCAGTGATATTAAATTGAAAGATGAGAAGAATCCGCTACTGAAACATATTTTATTGAACAAAGATCAGACTTTTGCTTTTATAGTTCTACAGGTTGTATCAGCTAAACTTAGAGGTGGTGACATCAGGGCAGAAACAAAATTTTCTGAAATGGTTTGGATTGGTAATTTACTTGCAGACACCCCCCCCCCCCAGTATTGAATATATGTCTTCCACTCAAGCCTGCATATACCTTTGTCAGATCCTATCATTAAAAATTAATTAAACCTATATAAAGAACAAACAACCATTCACAATAACTGTAAACCTACATCCCTCATGAATAAACCAATCAGAGGAATTAACTCAATCTATACTATTGGTCAGCTTGAGAGTACATGAACAAATGAAAACCACACATTTTAATCCTATATGCATAACTCTAGCCATCTTTCATTAATCAATCAGGGTTGCAAAAAATGCATTATGATTGGTTGTCTGTTCTTTATATAGGTTAATTAATGTTTAATGATAGGATTAGATGAAGGGCATTTCCTGAAAGCTCTTATCCTTTGTTTAAAACTATCTATTGTACAAGTTTACTAGTGATGTTTTAAGTACATTTTTATTAAAAGTCGTTATTTACTACAGTGCATGATGGATGTCTATTAGTGTGGTGGCCAATGTGGTTATTCTGCTTGCGTTTGAAATATTTGTTTACCACATATGACCTTTGGTTTTCTCCATCCTGCTTTGTGTGTTGAAAGCTGAAATTTGAAACTTTGTCATGTGAACTTTGAAGCTTTTTGCATATTGCATATTATTAGATTCACTTAGACTGCCTGAAATAACTCATTCATAAGTCAAAGCTGAAATTTGAGTGTTATATTGTTGAATCAATACATCCATTTTTCACTTGAAATCCAGTTACCTTTATTTACTTATATCTGTTACCTTTCCTTCCCCTTTTACATCCTCTCTTTAAGTATACCACTCTATTGCCTTTTACTACATAACTCTAGAATATATTCTTATCTTCCCTAAGCTTGTAGAACATAGTTGTACTGTATGACTGATTGCCTCCAGCCTCTAGCTGTAACCCGCTCCGTTCGCCCTGCGGGCTCACTCCACTCCCCTACCTTACCCCCAATTCCCACCCACCCCCAGTGCCCTTAACCTTATACCTCACTTACCACACCCCCTCCCTCATCCCACAAATCACACTCAGCAATCAATTTACTAATACTTCCACACCCATCCTGTTATTCCACTACCTCCATAAACCATCTCTATAGTAACTCACCACACCCTTCTTCCTTAACTACTATCTTTGTCACCTTCCCCTTTACTCTGTTCTCTTTCATTATTCCCCTTGCTTGTTACATTCCACTCAATTGCCTAGAACCTCTTACATTAAATCTCCAAAAATGACTCTAACTGTAAAATCAAAATTTACTAAAATCCTACTCTTAAGCATAATTTCAACTATCCTGACCTATGCCTACATACTTACCTCATTTGAAAAAACATACTATAACCACTTTAACTACTCCCATAAACAGACAACAATTCACAATTCTGTCTTCCCTAAAAGTAAACTTAACATTACCTCAACTTCCAGCTACTTACTACCTAAATACCATAGACTCTCTCACATTAAATACCATACAGCTACTATAACAAGAGTGAAATATCTAACAATCATTATTAATAACCCCACATCAAGACTTTGTAAGCCCACCTTAAAAGATGGTGACATACACCCTAACCCTGGCCCTACAAATCCACCTACCCTGATTACCCAGCCCAAACTCCCCAACTCTTTGCTTATAGGACATCTAAATATCCGTAGTGTTAATAACAAAGTAACCCAACTTCATGCCCTTCTAGATACCCATAGCTTTGACATCCTCTGTCTAACAGAAACATGGTTAAAGCGAAAGACCAAAGACAATGAAATCATTCCCCAAGGATACAATATACGAAGACTAGACCGTATAAAAAGTAAGGGCGGTGGAGCTGCAGTCTTATTCAAAGAAGGACTTCAAATCTCCACCTTA
Organism: Protopterus annectens; assembly: GCF_019279795.1. NCBI lineage: Eukaryota > Metazoa > Chordata > Ceratodontiformes > Protopteridae > Protopterus > Protopterus annectens. Next base: position 1,080,030,571 of record NC_056733.1, read on the forward strand.
CCATTTGACCCACCACAAGATAGTAAAGCTGAAGTACTTGTCACTAAATTTCAAATAAACCATAACAAATCTTTATATATTATCTGCATCTACCTTCCACCTGGTAATAATATTAGCACCATAGAAAACATCCTAAGCTGGGTGTCCTCTACATACCCCCAAGAAACTATTATACTTGGTGATTTTAATACTGATTGGAAAACTGTCAAAGCTGATAATCCCTCCTCCCATATCAACCTTCATGGTTTCAGTCAAACTATCATAACCTCTACCAGAATCAACAAACCAAATAAAAAAAGAGAGCATCCTAGACTGGATTCTCATAAATAGACAAAAACAAACTTACAACACAGGAACTCTACCAGACGATGTTAGTGATCATACTTTAACCTATATCCTTAGGCATAAAAATGATATCTCTAATCCCCCCATCTATAGAAACATACGTACCAGTAAATACTTCAACCCAATATTATTCCAAAATGAACTAAGTGCTTGTAACTGGAACTCTCTAAAAACTCTACAACTTAAAGAAGCTGTTGACTATCTAAACGCCAATTTCCCATCTATCCTTGACAGGCATGCACCCAAAAGGACCATTAGAATGAAAGCCAAACCAGCCCCCCTGGCTTACTAATGAAACCAAACAAAATATCTTACTTAGAAATAAAATCTGTGCAAAGTGGAGAGCTAACAAAAATATTTCTGATCAACAACTTTTTAAGCAACTAAGAAATACGACAAAAAAGGCAATACTCACAGACAAAAAGAACTACTACTGTAAAATACAGCAAAATCAGCAAAATAACCCCCAGAAGTTTTGGTCTAGTGTATATAAACTCCTTTCCCCAGGGCACTCCCATACACCTATCCCATTTCAGGCCAACCCTAACACCCCCCACCAAACAGATGAAGACGTGAAGAAAGAAAAACCAATGAATTCCAAACAAATAGGCACGGACTCCTTGCTCCAGCAGATGGAATTAAAGTAGTGGTTAACAGGAACCCAAAACAAAATAAATTCCTTTAACGCAAAATTTATTATTGAAGATACATAAGAACATAAAAACATAAAAAACATTTTGTTACAATCAAACCACATAAGTGAAGGATCAAATACCAATATAAGAATATCAAATTAAAAACATATTGTCCTAAAATATTTATATTTTGACATATGCATCTTCAATAATAACCTTCATTGACCATGACATCACTTCCTTTTGGATATGTTTTTAAACTGACTTAGATTTATTAGGTTTTGTATTCTGAAGAAGCTGTGTCAGTGCACACGGCGAAAACGCTGTACTAATAAATTTTGCGTTAAAGGAATTTATTTTGTTTTGGGTTCCTGTTAACCACTACTTTAATTCCATCTGCTGGAGCAAGGAGTCCGTGCCTATTTGTTTGGAACCCCCCACCAAACAACCAATGCCTTCAACTCCTTCTTTACAGAAAGCATACAAACACTAGCTAGCCAACTTATTCCAGACAGCTCAAACCTTGCCATGTCCATACCTAGTACTTTACCAGTATTCTCTATTCAACCAATATCTACCACTTTCATCTACAAACTCATCCAAAAACTTAGGCCTTGTACCCCCTCTGCTGACCAGCTACCTTCTGAATACCTGCAAAAAGCAGCCAAAGTAATTTCCTATCCTATATCCATCCTCATAAACAGAACCATTAAGGAAGGTTACATTCCAAACATCTGGAAAATCTCCCATGTCGTTCCCCTTCACAAAGGTGGCAACTCAAATGACTACTCAAACTATCGACCAATAGCACTCTTATCACCCTTAGCAAAAATCATGGAAAAATGCGTTCATAATCAACTTTTAAACCATTTAACACAAAATAACATAATAGCTAAATGTCAGCATGGTTTTGGGCCATCCCATAGTACCACAACCACTCTGTTATCCTTTACAGATGTTATAAAGAGAAGGTCACAGTGAGCTGCCTGTCGGGTGCTAGGATCCGACACATAACGCAAGCACTCAGGTCACTCCAAAGCAAATACAAATATGACTCAGTCATTGTACATGCTGGTGTGAATGACTGAGATGTACCTCCCTGGACTACATGAAAAGAGACATACAGGAGCTCTCTGATCATGTAGCCCAGGCTGGTATGACCCTGACCTTGAGCAGCATCTTACCCTCACCTAGAATGATGCCACAGTACAAAGACAAAATGATCGATTTTAACAATTGGCTAAAATTTTGGTGTCATTCAAAGGGGATCCAGTGTCTGTCAGCCTGGGATGACATGCTCGACAGGCCATGTTGCTTCGCTAGGGACGGCTTGCACCTGTCACCACTGGACTTTCGGATATTGGCAAGGGCTCTTGCCACCCCCATAGTGCCTTTTTTAGGCAAGGCTCAAAAGTCAAACCCACCCCCATAGACAGCACAAGGAACAAGAAACTAAGGGTAATGCTGCTAAACGCCAGAAGTCTTAACCTCAAGATGCACGCACTCGAAGCTCTCCTCAGTATGGAGAACATCGATATCTATGCAGTGACAGAAACCTGGTTCAAGGCTCCAGAGAGCACCCGAGCACTACCAGGCTATACCTCATATCATGCTTTTCGGCCCCAAAACCCGGACCGAACCACAAAAGGAGGGGGAGTTTCCATATTTATCAAGGATATCCACACCTCCAGGCTAGTGGCATTGCACGAAGTATCGGATACCATCCATGTGCAACTAACAGTGGGCAAGACTGCTTTTCAGTTTATAGCATCCTACAGACCACCCTCTCAAAGTCAGGAATCCCATTCGGCTTTCCTGAAAACATTGGAGAACATGAAGATCTCTCCGAACACCATTATATTGGGCGACTTCAACTACCCAAATATTGACTGGAAGCACTACTCAAGCCCCAGCACCTTAGCCCAAAGATTCCTGGAAATTATAAACTCAAATGCTATGGAACAACTAGTCACCACTCCCACAAGAGGGGACAACATACTAGACCTGATCATTACCAACATGGGGACTCTATGCTCCACACCAGAAGTATATCCCTCATTGGTAAGATCAGACCATAAATTAATTTCACTGGATGTCCACATCCCGAACGCACCCCCAGCCCAGAAAACCACAGTGAAAAACTTCTCAAAAGTGAACTTCTCATTTCTCAAAACTGAAGTGGAATCCTTCAAGGCCCCAGGGCCAATGGAAACTACAGCCCAAACTGCAGAATCCTATATAAATGCATTCTACGGACATCTCCAGGATTGCATGGATCATGCTATCCCAAACAAAACCAAGACCCAATCATCCAAAGTCAGGTGTCCAGTCTGGTGGACCCCTGCCATAAATAAACTGTACAACAGAAGGAGGAAGCTACTGCATGATAGAGCAAAATCCGTAATAGGGAAGGCATCTCTGCTCAGTACTAGCAAAAAATTACGATCCCTCATAAAATCCTCCAAGGCCAGCTTCGAGAGAAAAATTGCACAGGACACCAAAGACAATCATAAGGCTTTTTTCAGTTATGTTAGAAACCTGGGATGCAACTCTCAGACTTGTTCTGAGTTGATTCTAAACGACAAAAAATACACTGAATCCACAGACCTCGCCAATATCCTGGCAGACAGGTTCAGTGCAAACGTCTCTACCCCCTCCCCCCAAAAGAGCAAGTATCTATCCCAGCAGAGGGCTGCCTCCCAAACATCTCAGATGCTCAGGTGAAGGCTGCCCTCTCCAAAGTAAAAACACTGCTTCCATGGGACCAGATGGCATCCCAGGTTGCATCCTACATGAACTACAAGAGGAACTAATCCCTCAAATAAAACAGCTATACAATCTCAGCCTCACTAGAGGATATGTGCCCACAGAATGGCGTGCAGCAACAGTGGTCCCACTCCACAAAGGTGGAGCCTCTATGGACCCTGGAAACTATTGCCCCATAAGCCTGACTAGCTTAATCTGCAAGGCTATGGAGAGGATCATCATGGAGCTCATAAACAAAGACATTGGGGACCTACAGACACTAGATCCTACCCAGTTTGGCTTTGTCAAGGGCAGATCCTGCCTTTTGAACCTGGTTGACTTCTTTGAAACAGTCACCAAAGCCATAGATGAAGGGAAGGTAGTCCACACAGCCTATCAGGACCTTGCAAAGGCATTTGACACAATACCCCACTCGGGCATCATAGATAAGCTATCCAGCTTAAATATAAACCCCTATGTCACAAGATGGGTCGCAAACTGGCTCAAAGACAGAACCCACAGAGTGAGAGTTGCTGGAGCCATGTCAGACTCGAAACCGGTCACAAGTGGCGTCCCACAGAGTTCTGTCCTGAGACCACTCTTGTTCGGTATATACTTTTCCAAGGTACAGGCAAACGTGGGAGGACTATGGCTCACCAAGTTTGCAGATGACTGCAAACTGGGCGCCATAATCAACTCTCCAGCTGACACAAACATCCTTCAAAAAGGTCTCACAGAGACAGATAACTGGTGCCAGCACCATGATTTAAAGCTAAATGCCAAAAAATGTATAGTCATACCCTTTGGCAAAAACAATGTGCCCACAAATTACCACATAGGCGGAAACCCATTAAGTACAGAGAAAGTTATTAGGGACCTGGGGACCCAAGTTGATAGCAATCTCTTCTTTAAAAACCACATTGCCAAAGTGGTTAGAAAGGCCTTCTACATAGCCCACCTCATCACGAAGGGTTTCACATCTAGATCAAGAGAGGTAATCGTGCCCCTTTATTCATCCCTCATCAGGCCCATCATAGAATACAATGCCCCTTTTGGGATGTGCCTTACCCGACACCTGCAGCAATTAGAAAGACCCCAAAAGTATCTCACCAAGAGGATCAAGGGTCTCAAACAGATGCCATATGCTGCTCGGTTAAAAAAACACCAGCTCTACTCAGTTGCATACCGCCTACTTCGAGGCGATCTATGCCTGACATACAAAGCTATGTCAAATCCAGAATTAATGGACATGCTCCACCTCAGTAAATCTAAATCCCTTAAAGCCACATGCTCGAGGGACTTGAACCTCAGCACAGAAATAAATAGAACTTGCTGGAGGGACAGGTTCATAACCCAGAGGCTCCCTTCGCTCTGGAATAGAATTCCAGTTCATGTGAAGCAGAGCACCTCACTGAATCTCTTCAAGAAGAATCTCGATAAGTGGATGGGGGATCGTAGGTTTGTCCCAGGGATTACTCCCGTGTCACTATTAGACAGAGGCACAGTAAACTAAACCTTAAAAAGGGCACAGTATACTCAAATCAAGGGGTGGCGTAAGCCATACAGAATCGGGCTAGGCTTATAATTGCTCCAGGGCAGATAGCCTAGTATGAACCTATGAACCTATAAATAGAAATTGTAATAACAACAACCTCTCATCTGCACTCTTTATAGACCTCTCCAAAGCTTTCAACATGGTTAACCATGCACTTCTGATCAACATTCTTGAATCCTTCTCTCTCTTGACTCTTTAGCTATTAAATGGTTCAGGTCCAACCTAACAAATAGACAACAAGCAGTTCTCTGGGCAAATAATATATCATCCCTTCTACCTGTTACACTGGGAGTCCCTCAGGGCTCCATTCTAGGCCCACTTCTTTTTTCTCTTTTTATTAACGACCTGCATGTAGCAATCCCACAGGCCACCTGCATTCAATATGCAGATGATTCAACATTAATTTGCTCAGCAACCTCACCATCTGCACTACATTCCCTGACTCAGAATGTATTTAACACAGTAGAAACATGGTTCACAAAATGTTGTCTCCTTCTTAATGCGAAAAAAAACAAGCTCCTTCTCTTTACACCCTCTAATAAGTCTACCCCAATTGATTTCTCTGTCATTTCCAATAATAGCACAATCATACATCCTGACTCTACAACTAAACTGTTAGGAATTACCATTGATAACAACCTTACATTTGATAGTCACATTAATAACACCATTAAAAATGTCAACAGGAAAATTGGCTCCTTATATCGAATCAAAACTTTCTTAACTCCAACAGCTAAAACCAAAATTGCTCATTCCCATTTAATTTCCACTCTTCTTTATGCCTCTCCCATACACACCAACCTCAAAAAGAATAACCTTGTCAAACTACAGCAAGCCTATAACAGCATCGCCAGATTTGCCACTGGTAACCCCTTTTGAACTCACCACTGTTTAAATCTAAAGCAGCTTGGCTGGCTTGAACTTCAAAACCTTCTGAAAATCTCCCAACTAACCATGACCCACAAGATATTTTATCAACCTAATAACACTCCCATACTATCCAATCTCATAATCCCTTATAAAAACCTAAACTCACTGCGCTCCTGTAACAAGCTTCTAGCTAGTATAACCAAAACTAATAACTTGGCTGGAGATTCCCTGTTTTCTAACACAGTGGGAAAAGACTGGAACCTCCTTCCAAATGAACTAACAACACTTTCATCTTTGCCTCTCTTTAAACAAAGACTAAAAACATACTTTAAAACTCACTGGTTATGTCCATGTTGTAAACCTGACTAACCTTTTCCTCTACTAATGTTACTTCTACACCCTACCAATTTTTCACACATATTTCTTAATTTCTATGATGAAGAACTGAACTGTTGACCACAATTAAGCAATTTCGTAGATTCATCCTGCTTATTGTTAGTACAACCTAGTACATAATAACACTATGTCACTTTTATTGTGTAATAGAATTCATCTCACCATTCTTATGATTTCTATACTAGTGTAAATATCTTTTTTTGATCACTTTTTAATATTATTACTGATTTTTGTATACTTATGTGAACTACTTTCATTTACAATGTTTCAACTATGTTTACCATCCTTGTTGCTGTATTTTAAGTAATGATCTAACTATTAATGTTTGGAGCTTTTCTCCCCGGGCCTCTACTGAAAATGGAAATATATCCAGCTAGACTAGCCCGGTCAACAAATGTAAAATAAATAAATAAAAAATAAATAAATTTTTACAGAAAGAAGAGTAGATTTTTCAAGATGTTTGAACCTGGAAAGGGAGAATGTGATTTGAATTAAGCACATTGTAACTTTTGAATACAATATAGAATGCAATTTATTTTGGCTCCATAGAAATAGCAAGACATTCTCTTTGACCTTTGTAATGAACTTGTTTTTTTAAGAATTAATTTAATAAGCTAAGTAATTTTTAAATATTTTGATATTTATCATATTGGGAGTATTACAGACACTTCCCCCGGGATTCATGAACCTTGCGCCAGGCGCACGCATAGCGTAGGCGTTACAACGCCAAATATGGCCGCCGAGCGATTCAGGTACGATCCAATCCCACGTGCACTACCGGCGTGCGCCGGATCTGCGCCGCCTCCGGCGTAGGTATGCTAAACACCCCATGTGCGGTGTTGCACCATGCAAATGAAGGCATATAGCGATCCACGAAGTGGCGCAGGTGTAGCATAAGGCCACGGCAATGTAAACCAAAAAAAATGGTTTACATTTTCCCAAACATAACATAGGAGTAACGGAAGGCTGTCAGCATCAGGTATCACACTGTTGCCATATGCCAATAGCGAAAGACACAGAGAATGTCAAAAGAAAACATGCACAACATGTAAATAATAACATAAATGGTATGTCCACAGAAACTCACAGCAGAACCCCAGGACATGTCTGTGGAAGGTGCAAAACAATGAAATAATATGACAATGTTATAAAACAGCAGCATAATACACATCAGCTTCACAGCCACAATACACCATGGTATGCATGGAAAGCCACAACCACGGTGCAAGGGTTGCCAAGGACTCGCGGCAGTGTTCGGCGTGGTAACTATGAATTAGTAGTCAATGCCATGCAAATGAGGCAGATAATACTGAATCACAAAACCCCCGCCAGCGTAAGGCTGTACCAAACGGCGCAGCGGTAATACACCGAGGAGTGGCTCAGAGGGAATACATGTCACCTGCAGAGGGGTGTGCCACTGTAGGAGGAAGCACATTGGAGCTCAGCAAACCTGGGCTGTACATTGCACATCACAGCTGCAGGACCGGCGTGTGGGGAAATAGCTGAGCTGGGAGCACACAATGCGCACAGAGGTGCATGTGCACGAGGATGACTACGTTCCCTTAACCCAGTCATGTGACGCTCGCCCAAATAACATCGGAAACAGGAAGGTGATGTTGAGAATATGAGGAAATGCGGAAGCAGTGTAATTGGAGTAGTAATGAGCAATCAACACTAATCAACCCACGAAGGCCAATCGGCAGCTGACAACTCTGCATGCAGAAACCTGCAAAACGGGATGGGGAGGCATATGAATGCAAAGAAAGTAGGGGAGGTAGCAGATTGCAAAGAGTGAAGACCTGACACAGCAGAGCCAAGCAGACAGGCAGCATAACGGCGGCGGCACACAAAACGCCCGATATGCCATGTCCCAGAAACTACACATGACAGGGCTCTGCAGGATGCATGCCAGGAAATAGTAGGTGCAACGTGCAGAAATAGTAAGGGAAGGTCGAAAGGTAATCCATTGCAGGCAAGATTAATGCAACACCAAAGGCAACAGTGTTGCAGTGCCAATGGTAAAACACGGAAGATAATCCCCAGATACGGCCGCACAGACACACCCTATGACATCACCGGGTGTACAGCACAACAGTATAAAGTGTGAATGCACACAACACACAGCCGTGTATTCCCAAACGCCACACCATAGGTGTAAACACACGGGGAACTTTTAAAATGTACATGTTGGGTGCTGCCGTGGCCATGATCCATCAGCATGTGTTAGAGACAGACGGTGTTGTGGAGGAGGGTGCCGACAACTACCGTAGGCCTCAGAGGAGAAGGAGAGTGTTCAGACCAAGGGTAACCTACCAGGGGCTACAAGACCTGGAGATAGTAGAGCGTTACAGGGTGGATAGGGACATGTTACAGCAAATAGTGGAGCTGTGCCGGCCACGCCTGAGAACAAGAAACAACAGAGGGGAGCCTATCCCAGTGGACACAAAGGTATGTGTAAGCTTGCGAATACTGGCCACAGGTACCTTTCAAAGGCCAACTGGGGATATAATGGGCATCTCACAGGCATCAGCATCCAGGGTACTACACCAGTTTCTGGATGCCATGTTACCACATGCCAATGAGCATATATACTTCCCCAGATCTCAGGAGGAGTTGGCTAGCAATATGCGCCACTTCCACCGTGTGGCACAATACCCGGAGGTACTGGGTGCGATAGACTGTACGCACATACAAATCAAGTCACCACCTGGGGAGCAGGGTAGACGCTACATAAACCGCAAGGGATTCCCCTCCATCAATTGCCAGGTTGTGTGCAATGCGCAGGGCATTATCATGGATGTGTGTGCTGGCAGCCCTGTAAGCTACCACGACTTCCATATCTGGCATGCCTCACAGCTGTACCAGGTATTCGCCAGGGGGGACATCCCACAAGGCCACCTTGTGGGGGATGCTGGCTATGCACTGGAGCCGTGGATGATGACTCCCATCAGAAATGCACACACACACACACACACACATGCAAGAACACCATAATGAGGCACACGCACAAACCAGAATAATCATAGAGCATGTGTTTGGGATGCTGAAATCACGGTTCCGGTGCTTGGATACATCCGGTGGAGCCCTGCAGTACTCTCCAGGCACATGTGCCCACATATTCATAGTATGTGCCATGCTACATAATATGATCCTGCGGAAGCAGCTGCTGCAGGGACATAATGGTGAAGGGCCACAAAGCCCCCAACTGCCAAGGCCTGTCCAGGCACAGAGGGTTCAGGACCATGAACACACTGTGCCAGCCCCAGTAGGCAGACGGAGACATACCCAATATGCCTATGCCCTGGCAAAGAGGGAACGTATAGCACATACTCTGACAGCGTAGGCCCCATGGACTGAAACCTCCCTACCTGCACACACAGTAAAATGGAAGGCACACAAACATGACCACCCGTAAAGTGTACCATATGGGTGGCCCCATGTGTGACTCCAACATAGGCAGCCCCCAAACACTGTACACCCAACAGCCAGCGGAGCATGGAACGCCAACACCTGAACCGTACACGGGTCCTACAGCAGACGGCATTGCCGTATGCTGCCACGTTCGCCGCAAGGTGTATACATATAAACATGTATATATGTGCATATACATATATGTAGATAGATATAATTACATATATAGAAATATATGTACACATATACATATAAGTACTACAGGTAAGACAGGGAATCAGAGGGATGTAAGGTGACAGAGATGTACCACGCGATATCTGTACATAGTATACATAGTGAAACGACAACCTGAGCATCTGGGAGGTTTAACAGAAGAGGATACCGCCAACCATGGAAAGGGCAACATACCGAAATGCATAACCGCGAGTCGGAATGATCGCCAGGCCACAGTACAGTAACAGTACATGCGCGGGTAATACTATGATGATATGAGGGGGGAGGTAGACACCGCCGCCGGTGATGTGGCCCACGCAGGTACTGTGTGCAACCGTCCCCGTGAGTGCCGTAGTATGTGTATGTGTGCGGTGCGGGTGCCGTGTGTCGCTGTGCGAGTGTAATGTGTGTGTCTCTGTAATATGTGTATGTTGGTGCCATGTTAGAGGCAGAGTGGAATAATATGTGTAGGCATACAGTACATTAGCCACAGGCATATGTACACCAGTAGTCCCAAAGTAGTAGTGAGAGCCCCACCCTGGCTAGGTGTGGCGGCGATAACGATGCAAAGTGACAATGTCCCAGAATGTAGCACAGGAATATACCACACAGGAAATGGAAAGGACGTATGTACTAATCATGACCGTATGTATGACACCGATATGCTAATTGCAAAACGATACATCGGCAAAGTCACACAGCAATAGGTATCTACCGCGGAAATACGTATGTGCTACCTCGGTACTGACCGTGGCCACGTATCGGCCCGTAAACACCGCTGTGTGTTCTACAAGTGTCAAACAAGCAATCCCCACCTGAATAGGTGGCAACCACTGGCAAACAGGCCATCCCAAGAACAGGACCACAATGACTATAAATATCTGGGACAGAATGACAAGGGATAGTCGTCATGTACAAACAACCGCTGATATACCACAGATGTGATGGAGGAATACATGCATGAAGCACACACGCAGGCGATACCAACACCACATGACAACAACACAACCTACACTCCCAGACCAACAGACAATTAACTGTCAACTCCCCAGGCAGGGATGGAGCACATAGACAACCATACCGTGTATGTAGAGATGCAAGGCCCACAACCCGTATCCGTCACCTACAACCGCCGATATCCCCCATCGTACATATTAAAGGGATACAAGCCGTAATAGCAGCACAAACATACAGGCAGTCAATGATGTCTGCATAACCGCAACATCTCGCGTGGGAAACACAATCAACAGCGGATGCATACTTGCATGCATTGTTTAAAGGAATACAACAGCTATGTTACACATCCGAATGCAAAACGCCATCAACAGACACCGTCAGGACAGGGACACCCACATGTCGAACCTAATACCATACCCAACACACACAATCCATGGCTAACACCACTGTGAAATGTACCTGTCGCCACACATAGCAGCTGCAGTTACACATAACAAAACACAATACAGACCATCTCCACGAAGGTAGGGCAAATAGCCAACGCCCAGGTGAGGAATCCAACCATACCCCAGTTATGACGCGTAATGTCCGAATGGAGTAGATGCACAGGTGATATGCGCACAATTACACACTGAGGAACAGCAATTGGTGGGATGAACCCACATGTTGCAGGTATCGACAGATATAAGGATGACTCCCAGGATATTCAAACCGTATGCTCATACCGAACCAGCAGTGTACAACCGAAAGAGTAATAAATAGGAATACCGATACACGGAACGAAAAACGGAACGAAACACCGACAAGGTATGTAGAACACACGATATGTACGGGTGTGTAACGCATGATGTGTATGACGAAGCTGTACTGTATGGGACTGGTGTTTGTAAGTAATGATACTTGTCCATAATGCAGAGAGTGGTGAAAGGTGGTTATGTAGTGCTATCCTGCTGAGCATACCAACGACTGTGGACACCGTGTGCACAGCAGTGGGACATCATGTACACAGCCGAGACACCACAAGGGCTGCCACAGGGGGGCATAAGAGAGAACAATGCCAGACCACACGCCGATGCTGGCAGTGGATGTCCAACAAGGAAGTGCCATAGCAGGGGATAGGACATGTATGTATATTGTCACAGCACACATGTGTATGGGCATATACCGTCGATGTCATACGTAATGTGCACCCGACGTGCATGTATGCCTTGCAGTAGGGGATACTATGTCAACTATGTGTAATGTAAAGCTGTCATGGTGGATATGACAGACATTATACACAGTATCACAGGCATATCGTGCATACTGGAGGTATTGCCTATTGGTATGTACAATAACAGGATACATATGGCCTGTAGGTATGGGACAGAGTAGTAGCATCATAGCCATCCAAAATGGAAGGAACACTAAGTAACCATGCCCAAACGAACTGTAGCAGGTGCATCGTGGGCAACAATGAAGTCTGGCAGGTCCATGTGTAAACACATGTGCAGTGTACACAGTAGTGTTACCTCCCCATGGTAGTGTCCTGTGAACAGCAGAGGTGGGTATCAACTGCATGTTTACACAGTACTGCTGCTGTGGTGGTACCATGACTACGTGTCACTCAAACAGCAAGGGAGCTATCACATGAACAGTGCCACTGTGTGTCCCTGTGGGATGTGCACAGGACCTATGTTCCACAGCATGGAGTGTGTTGTGTCTGCGGAAGTAACACAGAAGCCCAGCCCATGCAGTGTGGCATGTGTGCACATATCCATGAGCAGTCCGTTCACACTGCCCACTGCAATTGTCATGTATGAGGAGTATATGCATCAGTAATGCGGAGGACATGGTCCGTGTCAGAGCAGAAGACACCCCTGTGTATGTGGTATGCAGATGTGTACAGATGTGTTTTCCGTCTGTCAGACGCATATGTAAACTGTCCGAGCCTGGTACACATTGTGGCATAACAATGCTGTGCCATGTAAAGTTGTAGGCATTGTGGAAGGTACACCATAAATGTGGTATTGTACCCTTGACCGTGTGTAGATGTGTGTATGCCACAGGTACAATGGCTACCTATGTGCCAGCATCACACACAGTACAGATAGGTGTGGCCCTGCAGAAGTGTATCCATGCCACAGTGGAATACGGTAACCACAGGACCGTGTGGGGCATATGTGTGTACAGCAACCATGTACAATGTAATATGTATGTACGGGGCCAGTATCCATGTGATAGTCAGTGGGTGAATGTTGCTATGCAAAGGTGATGTGCATGCACCATGTGTCATTCATCCTGATGCGATGACACCCACATGATGTATCTGCCACACTGACACCCATATGGTCGTTATCGGTATGAGCTGGTGGAGCTATAATGGTGCCAGGTATGTAGATGTGGGATATCTAGGCATGGACAGTACTCTGTGACAGCATGTTGTGTATGTAAGCAAATAGTGAACATGAGGGGCCCCATGACTGAGGACTGTGTAATGCCATATGTACCTGACATGTAGTAGGTACTATGATATGCTTGCACCACTGTGTGTCCTGTCCAGGAGTCATATAGCCTAACATCCTGAGACACAGGGTATGATGTGCGGGTGGATGTGTACGTTGCCAATACCAGAACGTGGAATGGTGCTGAAGGGCAATGTGAGGACAACGTCTGATGTGTTGGCCTCTGTACCACCCCAACCGCCCATTCAATGGTACGACAGGTGGCCAGCATGTGTATGTGGCGTGCTGTGGCAAGCATGTGTAGGTACATGGGTGTCCATTCTAGGGAAGTGTGGGTTGCTGTCAGCACATGGCAGTATCAGCTGTCTGAGGCCCAATGTACAGTATAACAACACAGACAGCATGTAACCTGTGGTGTACAATGTAAACTCTGTTGCGTGTTACAATGTGTCTAGCGGTCACAAACATGGGTATCTGCACATTGAGCACCTATGATGCATTGTGTTCGGCAACTATCCAGGATGTGTGCAAAACACTGTGTGATGTGGGATCCCCTCACCTGTGTGTGTTGCAGTCCAGGTATGTGCCTGGGAGGTACGATCCATGTACAATCTGTACTTGCATGGGTGCTGCGCAGAGCATGGAGGCAGGTCCCAGTCCCTGCAGATAAATGTGAGTGGTGCACTAGTGTGTGTGCCTTGCTTGTGTGCAGCACAGTGGAAGGTGCAAGCATTGTCCCACATGACCCCATGCCGTGCCTGCCTGTTACAGCCCTGCTGGAGACAGTCATGTGACACCACCACAGAGGCAGTATAGCATGTGAAGATGTACATGTGTGCTCCACACCCCAGGCAGATGGCTGCAGGTCATGTGTGCCACAGCAGTGTGGTCGACCAGGACTGTCATAGCGGTCAGATACCACATGCCTGTATAAGTACAGTATGAGCATAGGCAACAGTTGCAGTGACACAGTAGGTCAATGTACAGTGTCCCTGTGTTCAGACCACTGCCTACTGTACACTTGGCTAGACACACACCCAGAGGGTGAATACACCCATGAGCCATCACATGTCCCAGTACACGTAGCCTGTGTAATGCCATCACAGGGCGGTCACAATAACACGTTGTATGAGAGATATGTTGTACCAGGTGATGTGTCATGTGTGCATATGTTGAGTTGCACAGCTGTTCACACGTCCGCAACATATCAGTGCATGATGCCTAGTGTAACATGATGTGTGGAACTGCACTGTGATCCACAACAGGGTCATCTGAGACAGGTGTGTTGTGAATGGTGTAACCCATGGTTCCACGGATATACACGGTGCTGTTGGCAGCCATGCTGGGCGCCACCAGTGGTGCCTACAGTGGTCATACAGACATACTGCACACAATGTTCTGGCAGGAATGTCCATTGTTGTAGATGATGTGTTACTACGTGAAGGTAGGTGTGTGTTGTGAATGTTACCCATCCAGATGTGACCATCAGGTGCAGTCATGGTTGTCGACAGCATCACACCCATCCACAGCTGTCAGCACCCTGTCCCCAGAATGGGTGTCAGCCCTCGTACTGTGTGACCTATGTGCAGATGGCGGAACACCTACTACTGGCTGGCTAACAGTGTCATCTAGGAAGGCTATGTGATGGCTGGAATACGCTGTTATAATGTATAATGATGGTATCCCAATGAAGTACATGGAATCACATACAGTAAGCCATGGCTGGCATGTAAACCATGTACAACAATGACTGTGTGACAGACACAAACAATGCAGAGCCATGTTGAACATGCACCCATGAGAACACCGAATGAGGTATGTTGCACATATCGATGTACATCTGTCAGCTATGGGCACAGCATGGATGCAGACGCATATCCCCCACAGGCAGTACCACTCCATGTAGGTAGGGGGGCATTGCACGACTACATGTGACAGTTGCTGTACCGCCACATGTACTGCATATCCGTCATATAGGGGTAGCAGTGGTACATGACTGTTGGACATGCCTGTACATATGACCATGTCCCACAGGATATGTGTTATGTGTGTACATCACCTGTTGTACCGTCATCAAGCTGTGAAGTGTATGGCTGCCAGTGTACCTGTGTGACATGTTGTGCAATGGGTGCAAAGGTACGCAGTAGTGCATTGCATGCCCACATGTCCCACACAGGTGCATAGCCTGAACATACAATACAAAGAGGGTGTTGGATCATAGCAACCCACAAGAGGAGATGGGTACGGGTGGCAACCCACTACCACCTGTCCGGGTAAGGTGTGCATGTCCATGACACATTAGCACCTGAGATGTTAGCAGTACAGCTGTACAGGGCGGTATGCATATTCGATCACTAATACCCCTGTGTGTTCCACCACTGGCCTGTTGACAGACAGACACCAACACAATGTGCAGCATTGACATGTGCACAGCACATCACCGCTGGCTACTGTAGAACAGGTTTACCGTGTAGACACGTGCACAGAACATCTGCGCCAGCCACAGTCAGACACGGTATGTGTTGAACCCCACCATCATTGTAGCCCATGCCACAGATAGATGTTCATGCATCTGTGTATGTACGGCTGGGAATGTCCCTGGCCTCGCAGTATAGCTGTGTCAGTGTTGCGAACACCATACTGAATGGGCTGGGTGTGTGAGGTGTGCGTCATACGTGTATGGTCCGATGGATGATACCATCAGTGCCCCCGCTATGTGAACATCCCTGTCCCCATAAATGGATACCTATGCTGTGCCCAACACCACGGTCCCTGTGGGAGGGATGGTGCTGTGTGGTGCACCTGCTGATATGGCGGTGGCAACAGGCACTGGATGTAGACATATGTGGTACCCATGTCAGGCCAGGCTACCATCCATGAGCACGGGATATCATTGTGTGGGCACATACAGCACTGTGTTGAACAATATCACAGCACATAGCACCTGTCAGGGGTAATGTGTATGCATGGATGTGTGATATCAGCATGCACCATACACACCCCCACCAAGCAACATGCTACCTACCTTGCAGAAGGCCATTGTTCACACCATGATGATAGACATGTGTAATGTCCATATACACATAGCAATGACATATGGAATGGACAGCCACCCTCCCAATATCAGTACCCCCCAGGTGGGACACATCCCTGTGCCATGTATGTGACATACCCTGTCATACCATGCAGCCCTGTTCAGCAAGGCTGCACGTGCTATCACAGTCATACATGGTGCGATGGCCAAATGGCACTTGCACTATCAACCGTCCAGAGCAGTAATGTGGCACTGATGCACCTTGTGGTGTCACAGGTGCTGTGTGTTGGCATGTACAACATGCACGCGCACATGCTATGTATGACCATCCCTGCTAATGTCAAATGATTACACAATGTCCCATGTGTATCACATGTGCAATACAGGTGAGCCGTGGCAGGTTGTCCAACACCTGTACAGTGCTGTGTAGATGTACATGGCACAACACATGCATGTACAGGTGTCCACGTGTATGTGTGCAGTGCCACCGCTGACATCCATAATGGCTGCGTCCATGATGCCTAGTGACATATACACAGCATCCAGGTGAACAGTAGAACTGTGTGCACATTGGGACACGTGCCAACTGGTATGAACACAGGTGCAGGCAGGTACACATGTCCACAGCAGGTTACCATCAACATGGTGTGTGTACATTGTGATGAGTTGACACACAGATATGATATGATACCCGCTGCTAAACGGTGTGACAGCAACATGTCAGCTGTGTCAGTGTCATGATGCATCGCAGAGATTACTGTGCAGATGTCGTACATGTCATAGCAATGTATGTCCAGCGGTATGCCAGTACATCAGTGTAAATGTGACCTGTCACCATCATTATGTCTTACAGATAATGCCTCATTCATGGCTGCCAGCCTTCAGCCGCCAGGAGGATGACGTAATCATACCGTTGCTCCATGACAACTATGACCTGCTATTCAGCCATGTTCCACAGCAAGCACAGCAGCGGGATGACCTGTGGCAGGATATGCGCAGGAGGGTGAACGACGTGGGTGGCAACAACCGCACCTACCAGCTGATATGCCGACACTGCACAGACCTAATACGGCATGCGAAACAGCGTGCTGCCACAATTGCCAGAGAACAAGGTGGAACAGGTGGTGGGCCACCAACCCAGCCCCCACTCACACACACGGAGGAGCTCCTGGCCAGTCTGGGACACCCAGGGAACATCATGCAGAAACACTCGCTGCCATCGTGGAGGTGGGTGTCTCCCAACCAACGAGCCTGGAGCTGCCTGGTAAGTCAGTCTTGCAGATGTGTATGATAACTGCCGTAGGTGTGGGTGTCACAGTACACCACGTAATGTACCAACACATGCCAGGTATATGGCCACACAAGCCGCATACTACAGTATGCTACATTGTGTTTGCAGACATGTGCATAACACATGCTACCACACAGGTACATGATGTGACATGCACAGTGCTTACTGTGGCTACAGTCATGGATAATGTTTATACTGTTGTGTCGCCCCTATACAGGTACCTCTGGCGTGTCGCACAGCCATGGGTCCGTCGCAGGTGAGACTGTTGTTAGTAACAGGCATGTTACAGTGTATAGATATTGGCCATGTGGCCAGGTATGACATGCACACCTGGGTTATGCTCCAGTCACGGTATACAGGTTGCACCACCTGACACACACGCCACCCATGTACAGTAGATACAACCGTTAGTATACACCGGCATGAAACCACAAAACCCATCAGTGTGATATGTGCAGTCAGCTATGCATACAATGGTGGAGGTGTTCTACAATGGCTGCATATGTAGTATTCATTGGAATGCCATTTGTGGTACGCACACAGTACCACATAGTGAGCTGTGATCTGGCCAGCACACAGGTGTTACCAATGTGACATATGCCCCTGCATTGTGTGCACACGTTGTGACACGGCACATGACATGTCCCATGCACGTGGTGTTCTGTCTGCAATAATGTCACACCATGACATGACCTACGCCCGACATAGCAGACATCCACACTGTCTGCATAGCCCTCTGGATTGTGACACCTCCGACTTGTATGGGTGTATGTCACATGGGCCACCACAGGGATGGGTACACAATGCCCATCACACACAATTGTCCATGACCCAGTCAAACATGGCCATGGGTGATACCTACAGGCATGTTGCCACACAGTACATCTGGAGTGGATAGACACCGTTGCACATTGTCCACACATAGTGCAATCATAGCTGTAGTGGACCACCTGTGCATGTGATGTGGTACACCAGACAACCGGAATGCCTGTCTGCAGCCACCGGAGGTGCCACCAATGCCTACCATATACGTGCTGTGGAACAGCATGACTGTGTTGCAGACATGGCAATGCAATGCGTCCATGTTATGCATCGCACAGAAACATACCTGTGTCCTGCTGCCATGCAGTGGCACAGTGCCTGTACTCCCCACTGTATAGCTATGTACATGGCTCACACCAACCACACCTGCACAGACATCTTTGTTATACATGCATTCTATCTGTAGCCTGTACACATAACACTGCACTGTGACATCCAGTATGATGCGGTGCATGTGGTGGGACACCATTGTCACATGTCCACATGTTATCGCACATGTTGGCGGAGTACATATCAAAGTGACGCCAGCCATGTGTACTGTTAACCTGCCTGTGGCCACACGGTGTATCACGGTGATGCATGCAAACTACCATGAATGTGTGTACTGCATGCCTACTGAAATGACACCTGCTTGATGTAGTGTGCACCCCAGGGCAGTATGCATACTACCACTATTAATGTCTGGCCTGCATTCACTGAGCTGTGGTGTGGGAATGCTGCATGCCATCTGCAATATCAAATGCATGATGTGTCTGCGTGTGTGTGCGTCTGCGTGTGTGTGTCAGCATGTGTGTGTGTCTGCGTGTGTGTGTGCATGTGTGTCTGTGTGTGTGTGTGTGTGTGTGTGTCTGTGTGTGTGTCTGCGTGTGTGTGTGTGTGTGTGTGTGTCTGCGTGTGTGTAATGTATCTTACAGTATGTCTTTGTATTCACAGGTGGTGTAGGTGCGTTCCTCCTGCGGTCCATCTGATGCTAGTGTCCCCACAGATACTAGCGGTGATGACCATATGCATGAGGCACAGGCAGGGTTGTCAGGGGCAGAAGCTGTGCCATTGGTTACCATCCCACCTATGTCCCCTTCATCTCCGCACGGTTCTGATGCTGACACATACCACATCACCGTTGCCCATAGAGGAAGGACAGTCAGCGTCTGTTGGCATTGAGCAGGAATGTGTGGTGGCTACAGAAGGTGTGCATACACACCATGTTGCCAGTGTAATGACTGGTGATGTGCCACACAGGCATGTGGCTGGTGCTGCTCGTAGGAGGACTTCTGGCAGACATGCACCTGCTGTACAGGGTGCAGCAGCTGGTATCACCAGACGCATGTTCCAGACTGTAATGGCTGCACAGGCACGTGCTGAACGGCAGAACCAAGAAGGGCAGAGGCTGCAGAGGGCCGCAATCCATTCCCTAAATGAGAACATCCAGCCATTGGCGAATGCTCAACAGCAGATTGCTAATATACTGGATAGGCAATTAGGTGAGATGGTTGGAATCCTCGACCGAGGCATGTCAATCGGCGAGCATGAGCTGTCTGTGCTGGAACACCTGGTAGGGGTGAGGCATAGGACACGTGGTCGTAGGCCAGCAACACCACCTAGTGTAGGTCGACGTGTGCATGCCACCTCTCATGCCCACTCACACAATGCCGGTAGCAGCAGCAGCAGTGCAGCTGGTGCTACACCAACCACACCAGGACACAACAGGCCATGTGGATGTGGCCCTGGCCGGTCCCAGCGTGGACACGGTTCCAGCGGACATGTGTCATCGGAGAGTGGCCACTACATACCTCTACCTGGTAGTGCCCGTGCGACCCCAGGCAGGCACGAGTTACGTGGCCGCAGACGGACACAGTGAGCCATACAACCTGCACTGTACAGTCTGGGGCTGCCAAGTATACCCCGTGTAGGCATCACAGATGGCTGAACTGTGTACACACATACCCACACACGGCAGACACAACTGTAGGGCTCCATCACATCCACATGCATTCTGCACAGTCATGCCCAGTAAATGCACTGGCCCTTACACACACACATGATGTCATCCATTGGTACAGCCTATGCCCCTGGCACACATATCACCCTGTGCATATGATGAAGCCTCTTCCGCATCACTGTCATCCACACCATCGGTGCACAGTTATGCAAATATATTCTGATGCACAGGGTGGACAAGATAGTGAGAGGTGTGTGTGATACCTGTGTATGCATAGTGTGTGATGTGTATGTTGCAGTGGTTGTGTATGACAAGTGACAGGTGCGTATGTGACGTGGGATGCGTACTGTCATCATGCAGCAGACATACCATGTAGTGCAGGTGCAGCATACATTGAGCTGTGTACACGGTATGTGTGATGGTTACATGTGTAGCACCATGTTGGTTCTGTTAACCTGTATGCCTCATATGGTGTACTTGCATGTGCCTACTGGGAGCACTGTTATCAGTCCCCCACATGTAGCTGTGGGTTACCCACAGGCACATCTGGCAATATCAGCATACCACAGGTACCCGCAACCTGCCTGGACACCTACATAGGTACATAGGTGCATAGGTACATACCAGGCTATGTGCCCTATGGCATGTGTAAGCCTAGCCAGAGTGTGTGTGGCTTTCACCACCCCTTAGGATGAGGATACTATATCCATTGGCCTGCTGTCCCTCTGTCCAGCAGTGACACAGAGATGATGCCTGGGGCATACCTACGATCTCCCATCCACACGTCAGGATTACTCTTGGACAGAGTCAGTGAGGGGCTCTGCTTCACAAGGGCTGGGAATCTGTTCCATGGTGTAGGGAGTCTCTGGGCGATGAACCTGTCCCTCCAGCACGTCCTATTTATGTCCATGTTGAGGTTTCTGTCAGTTGCTCTCGTGCCCGTGGGTGTTTGGATCCTAGGAGGTGGAACATGTCCATGACACCCAGGTCAGACATGGCTGTGTATGTCAGGCACAGATCACCTTGGAGCAGACGGTATGAGAAGGTATATAGCCAGAGTCCCCTCAGTCGGGCAGCATGTGACATATGTTTCAGCACCTTTATCCCTGTGTTGTGGAACGTTTGGGGTCCTTCCGAGTGCTGCAGGTGTCAGGTTAGGTACATTCCAAATGTGGCATTGTACCCAATCATTGGTCTGATGCGTGAAGAGTACAGGGGTACAATGACCTCCCCTGATGTGGATGTGAATCCCTTCATGACCAGGTGGGCACAGTGGAATGTCTTCCCAACCACATTGGCAATGTGAGTGTCAAGAGAGGTTACCGACAGGTTTGGTACCCATGTCCCTGTTCACGTCCACCATGTTTAATGGATTGCCACCTATGTGGTAATTCGGGGTGAACATGTCTTTCCCAAAGGGTAGGTCTATACCTTCCCTGGCATGTAGCTTCAGGCCATGGCTCTGGCACCAGTTATCCATTTCTATGAGACCTCAGGTGGATGTCCGTGTCTGATGGGGTGTTGAGTATGGTGGCCGGTTTGCAGTCATCTGCATACCTTGTCTGCCACAATACCCCTATGTTTGCATGCACATCGGAAAGTTGAATGCTGAACTGGAGGGGGCCCAGGACTGAGCCCTGTGGGCCACTACTCGGGACCAGCTTGGAGTCTGACATGGCACCAGGAACACTAACCCTGTGGGTTTTGACCTCCATCCAGTTGGCAACCCATCGTGTGACATATGTCTCTACATCTACGCTGGTGAGCCTTTCTATGATGCCCGCGTGGAGTGTGTTTCGAACGCTGTCGCCAGGTCACGGTAGTCTGTGCAAACCGACGTACCCCCATCAATGGCCTTAGTGACTCCTCCAAACAGGTCGACCAGGTTCAGGAGGCAGGATCTGCCCTTGACTAAGCCGATGTGGGTATGTTCCAGTATTTGTCGTCCCCCAATGTCTTCATTTATGGGCTCCATTATGGACCCCTCCATAGCTTTGCAGACAAGGCTTGCCAAGCTTATAGGGCAGGGATGTACAGAGTCCATAGGAGCACTGCCTTGGTGGAGTGGGACCACAGTTGCCGTATGCCATCCATCGGGTATGTAGCCTGTAGTAAGGCTAAGATTAAACAGCAGCCTTATGTGCGGGGTGAGGCCCTCATTGAGGTTGTGTAGCACACAGCCGGGGACACCATCTGGTCCCATTGATGCTGTGTTCACTGCTTTACAGATATCAGCTCTGACCTGGGCATTTGAGATGTTTGGGAGGCTAGACTCTGGTGGGATAGATACGTCCCCTCTTGGGGGGGGAGGGAGGGTAGATGTATGCACGGAACCTGTCTGCCAGTTTGTTGGCAATGTCTGTGGGTTCAGTGATCATTGTACCATTCTGGACTAATTCCGAGCATATCTGTGTGCTTCCACCCATGTTCCTACCATAGCTAAGGAAGGTCTCATGGTTGTCTTATGTGTCCTTTGCAAGTCCAGTCCCACAGGCGGCCTTGGATGATTGTATGAGTGATCGTATGTTAACACCAGTATTAATCAGTGATGCCTTCCCTGGTAGTGATATTGCTCTGTCATGTAGTAGCTTTCACCTCTTGTTGTATGGTTTGTTAATGGCTGGGGTCCACCAGACCATGTGCCTGCCTTTGGTGGACAAGGTCCTGATGTTATCAGGGATCGCTTGATCCAGACATTCCTGGGGGTGCTCATAGACGGCATTTGTAAGGGTTTCAGCAGCGCGGCCTGTGTTTACCACTGGCATGGAGGCCTTGTAGGGTACCACACCAGTCTTATGATGTGTGGGGTTCTCTGTGGAGAGGTCTTCACTGTGGTCTCCCTTGCCGGTGTTGGGTGCAGGATGCGGATCTCCAGTGAGTTCACTATATGGTCTGACCTCACCGTTGAGGGATGTACATCCTGTGTGGAGCATGTCGTCCCCATGTGTGATGATCAGGACTAGTATAGTTCCTCCCCTTGTGGGTATGGTGCATGGTTGTTCCACAGCATTCGGGTGTATGAACACCTGGAACCTTTGGTGTAGGGTGTTGTGTCCTGGGTAATGTTCCTGGTCTATGTATGGGTGGTTGATGTCACCCAATATGATGGTGTTGTGAGAGCATTCATACTCCCCAGTGTCTTCAGGAAGGCTGTGCGGGTATCCTGGGTTTGGGAGGGTGGTCTGTAGCATGCAAAAAACTGTAGGGCAGTCCTACCCATGGTTAATTGCACCTGGATGGTCCCCGCTGCTACGTGCATTTCTGCCAACCTGGATGTGTGGGTATCCTTCATGGAAATGGAGACTCCCCCTCCTTCTGTGTTTGGTCTGGGTTATGGTCCTGAATGCGTGATATGAGGTATGACCTGATAGTGCTGGTGTGCTCTCAGGAGCCCTGAACAATGTTTCAGTCACAGCACTGACATCGATGTCCTCCATACTGAGGAGGGCATTGAGGGCGTGCAGCTTGGGCGTAGACTACTGGCACTGAGCAGTATTACCCTTTCTTTTCACCAGGTTTGTAGTCTAGGGTGGTAGGTTTATCATTCCAGCCTTGCCTGCAGTGGGCACTGTGGGGGTGGCAGGAGCCTTAGCCAAACTCTTGAAGACCAGGGGCGACAGGTGCGAGCCATCACTTGCGAAAGGGCGTGGCGTGGCAAGCATGTCATCCCAGGCAAGAGGAAATTGGATCCCCTCAGACTGACACCGGTAACCAGGCAAATTATCAAGGGTGATCATTGGAGCCAGTATTGTGGCATCATACTTGATGAGGGTGGGATACTGCCCAGGGTCAGGGACATGCTGGCCTGGGCTACACAATCTGAGAGCCCCTCTATGTCTCCTTTCATGTATCCCAGGGTGGTATGTCTCTGGTCGTTGACACCAGCATGGACAATAACCGCGTCATACTTGTACATGCTGCGGAGTGACCTGAGTGCGTGTGTTATGTGGTGGATTCCAGCACCCGACAGGCAGCCTACTGTGATCATTCCCTTGTTCAGTCTGGTGGGTGGGACGTCGGTGTGTCTGACTGTGGTGTCACCCATTACAAGTGTGTCTGGCATTGTGTGTGGCCTTTGGGGCTGTGACTGTTTAGCACACTGACGTTGAGAACTATTTGTTGCATGTCCTATGTCTTGTGGAGGCAGTTGCTTGGGTGTCTGCTTCAGAGGCCTCGTCAGGTTCGTTACATGTTTTAACAGTGCCTCCGAGTATGTCTTTGTGTGTTCATGTGTTTGTTTAGCATTTGTGATAGTTACATGTGACACTGGGTTTGTGGTGTGCATGGTGTCCTTCCCCTCCCGTTTGGTCTTGCCGGTCATGGTTTGAGAGAGCTCAGCCCCCTGTCTGGCTAAATAGTTGCATCTCTCACATGTATTATGTTTAGTGGGGGAGGTGCCGCTTGTCTGTGTCCATGAGGCACCTGTAACATTGCCTCAGGACGCCCAGATTCACCATCTGAACAGGAGAGGTCGCTAGCAATTGACCCTTCGACATGCCAGAGAACGTGAATGCATTTGCTGTGTAACTGGGTCAGAAGGCACCTATAGGGAAGTGGGTGCTCAAGGGGATTCTAGGCTAGTGTAGTACTCCATCTAGTATACATGTACTTTACCTATGTAGGAATACTATGGGAGCAGGTGCTGAGCTTTTGTGATAGAGAACAGACAGTTGAGATTGCAAGTAGAGAGGTTCTACATGTAAACCTGCGAAGCACGGAGCCAGATATAGTGTAACGTTGCTTACACGGTACATGACGCACATGTCCACACATATACTGCACCTGACGCCTGTGGTCGGTGCCACAGGCTACGGTGGACAGAGACATCACATACATGGCATGACACAGTACAGGTATGGTGACATTCTGCAGGTGTCGTACACAGTGTGCTGGCAACAGTTGGATGCTGTACCGGTGCAGGAATATGTCCGCAATCGCGGGGCGTACACCACTATGGCACACACCCCATTGTGTGCAGATGGGGACACCTGCCTGTGTGGTCAGCACCCTCACAATACAATGCACCCACACGCCATGTCACAGGGGGCAGTCTTGCACAGCTGGCCAGTAAGGCCCACAAGTATGGCATCGACAGGGCTGTACAATGCAGCACCACTACGGGATGGTCACCCTGTGTGGTTAGTGTCCAGTCACAACACTATATCTGCATACACCCTCACAACAGGCAGCAGACATACACACATGTTGACACACTGACATGGTGGTGACCACACATGTCTACACGGAGGGACGACGTGTTGCATGTACTGCACCATCCACATCCATGCACCCCACACTGAGGTATGTACAGATCTCTACCATGGTGTACAGTGATGTGTGGCACGTGGCACATTGTCCCCCCGATCTGTGGCATACATGGGCACACATTCCTGCACACATGTCGGTGCTAGGAATGCCACACCTGCTATATGGGATATATGCAGGCATGCAGCGGTATGTAGTGCATCATGCGTACCACCACTGTATCTGGCAGCTGCACCGATATATGCACTTGGGAGGTGGTAGGGGTTACAGTGGCCATGTGACATATGGTCGATGACACATGACCGATGGGTATGCATTATGGCAGCGCTGTCATGTAAAGGCGACATAGCAGACTGTATGCACATGGCAGGGTAGGATGGTGTGTGACACACCTGTGACCAGCACCTGCACACATGCATGTGCACAGGTGTTTAAACACATGGTGTACACACATACCGCCATGCGTGCTGTTACTATGCCACCATATGATGGCCCCCATGATGGATATGCATGTGGTAGGGGGTTGCAACTGTGTTATGGACATCGGACACCGCTCATGCATGGCTGCACCGTGCACAGTACACGTGTCACATGTATCCCCTGTTGCCATGTGTGTATGCATTGCTACGTTGTGACATGTGTGTCGACATACATGGAACATGGACTATGGTATGGTATCACAGCTGTCACAGGCAAACTGTACAAGGGTATGTGTCCCAGTCAACACCGCTACACCCTGTAGGGGGTGCATACCACAGACATGTGTCCACCTTCCATTCGTGTGTGTATTACCACGTACACCAGTGTTATGCATGTGGTACATCACAGGCTTTGTATGTGTCCTGTGTGCAGTCCATGCACACAGCCAGGCAATCACATATATGACATATCTGGACTTTGTTTCACTGTGGTACAGCTGCAGTCATGTATCATATCTGTGTCAGGCCCGTGGTATGTGTGGAGCATGCCTGTCCATGTATACCGATATGGGTGGACTACATCACACCTGTGGGATTATTGATAGTACATGTGTACTCTGCATGACGGACGTACACCGCCATATAGACCTGTGGACATATGTCACATGCTGTTGCTGGACCGTGAGGCATACTGCTGCACCAATGACATGGTGCTGGCATGGCAGCTACAGTGTTCACTGCAGTGTGTACATGTTCAGCCTGCACCCGTGACGCCTGTGCTGTCATCTGTGTGTGTACGTGTAACTGCATGTGTGTCCACCCTGTGCTTGTGTACGGGTTTACCTGGCTGTGACTTGCGGTGTGTGCACTCCGTCTGCATGCCGGACGGCGCGTAGCACATACTAAGTGTGTGAGCATGCCCGGGTTGCTGTTGTGTGGGTGGACACACACGACGGTCCACAATCTGCCCTTCCATAATTTCACCCCATGTGTATACATGTCTGCACTCTGCAGATTCTAAGTGTGTGAGCATGCCCAGTAAGCAGCTGTGTAGATGGACACACAGTACAGTGCACACCATGCCCGTCTGCGTTGATACCCCGTGTGCATGTATGTTTCCCCTTCGCAACCGCCACGTCTGTGGCATGCCCAGGTTGCTGTTGTGTGGGTGGACACAAACGACGGTCCACAATCTGCCCTTCCATGATTTCACCCCATGTGTATGCATGTCTGCACTGTGCAGATTCTAAGTGTCTGAGCATGCCCAGTAAGCAGCTGTATAGATGGACACACAGTACAGTGCACACCATGCCCGTCTGCGTTGATACCCAGTGTGCATGTCTGTTTCCCCTTCGCAACCGCCACATCTGTGAGCATGCCCGGGTTGCTGTTGTGTGGGTGGACACACACGATGGTCCACAATCTGCCCTTCCATAATTTCACCCCATGTGTATGCATGTCTGCACTCTGCAGATACTAAGTGTGTGAGCATGCCCAGTAAGCAGCTGTGTAGATGGACACACAGTACAGTGCACACCGCGCCCATCTGCGTTGATACCCCGTGTGCATGTCTGTTTCCCCTTCGCAACCGCCACGTCTGTGAGCATGCCCGGGTTGCTGTTGTGTGGGAGGACACACACGACGGTCCACAATCTGCCCTTCCATGACTCCACCCCATGTGTATGCATGTCTGCACTCTGCAGATTCTAAGTGTGTGAGCATGCCCAGTAAGCAGCTGTGTAGATGGACACACAGTACAGTGCACACTGCGCCCGTCTGTGATGATACCCCGTGTGCATGTATGTTTCCCCTTCGCAACCGCTAGGTGTGAGGGCATGCCCAGTACGCCATTCGGGGGTACACAGTACAGTCGGCACCGATGTCTGCTACTAGGCGTGTAGCCATGGCCAATGACATCCTGCATAGCCATGGTGACCATCCAGGTGAGTCATATGTGGTTGGTATGCCACAATGGCTGCCTACATCATGCACACCGGATGCCCTCTCATAGGGTATACTGTCTGTGGTGCATCCCGTATCCATGTCGTGATGTTGTGCTCCGTAGTTAGTTGGTATTCCCGAGTGCAGCACTACCGTGTTACTGTACGCCCACCTTGGGATGGTAACATGCTGTGTGATTGCGCACTCTGTCTTCATTCCCTATTGGCTGCCTTGCCTCTGCAGATGATATCACCCACCTAGGGGTATGCCTCCTGACAGTGCTGTGCTCAGTAATCTCGGTAGCGCATTCTGTAAATGCATCATGCTGTAGTGTGTTCATGTAGGTAGGTGTAGGTTCAACTCCAGGCCCTTCCCTGTGTGTGTGTGTGTGTGTGTGTGTGTGTGTGTGTGTGTTTCCAGCTGCCTCTGCAGATGGTCATGCTTTTAGACGCTTCGCAACACATACCTTGGTTATTGTCAGCTATTCCTTTACGGATGATGTCACCCGCCTAGAAGTATGCCTCTGACAGCGCTGTACTCAGTAATCTCGGTAGCGCATTCTGTAAATGCATCATGCTGTAGTGTGTTCATGTAAGTAGGTGTAGGTTCAACTCCCGGCCCTTCCCCGTGTGTGTGTGTGTGTGTGTGTGTGTGTGTGTGTGTGTGTGTGTGTGTTTACAGCTGCCCTTGGTGAGCTTAGTTCCTTTAGTCGCTTCACAACACATACCTTGGCTATTGGCATCTATTCCTTTACGGATGATGTCACCCGCCTAGAAGTATGCCTCTGACAGCGCTGTGCTCAGTAATCTCGGTAGCGCGTTCTGTAAATGCATCATGCTGTAGTATGTTCATGTAGGTAGGTGTAAGTTCAACTCCCGGCCCTTCCCCGTGTGTGTGTGAGGTGTGTGTGTGTTTCCAGCTGCCTCTGCAGATGGTCATGCTTTTAGACACTTCGCAACACATACCTTGGCTATTGTCAGCTCTTCCTTTACGGATGATGTCACCCGCCTAGAAGTATGCCTCTGACAGTGCTGTGCTCAGTAATCTCGGTAGCGCGTTCTGTAAATGCATCATGCTGTAGTGTGTTCATGTAGGTAGATGTAAGTTCAACTCCCGGCCCTTCCCCGTGTGTGTGTGAGGTGTGTGTGTTTCCAGCTGCCTCTGCAGATGGTCATGCTTTTAGACGCTTCGCAACACATAGCTTGGCTATTGTCAGCTATTCCTTTACGGATGATGTCACCCGCCTAGAAGTATGCCTCTGACAGCACTGTGCTCAGTAATCTCGGTAGCGCATTCTGTAAATGCATCATGCTGTAGTGTGTTCATGCAGGTAAGCGTAGGTTCAACTCCCGGCCCCTCCCCGTGTGTATGTGAGGTGTGTGTGTGTTTACAGCTGCCCTTGGTGAGAGTAGTTCCTTTAGTCGCTTCGCAACACATACCTTGGCTATTGGCATCTATTCCTTTACGGATGATGTCACCTGCCTAGAAGTATGCCTCTGACAGCGCTGTGTTCAGTAATCTCGGTAGCGCGTTCTGTAAATGCATCATGCTGTAGTGTGTTCATGTAGTTAGGCGTAGGTTCAACTCCCGGCCCTTCCCCGTGTGCATGTGGGTTGTGTGTGTGTGTGTGTGTGTGTTTACAGCTGCCCCTGTAGAGAGTAGTTATTTTAGATGCTTCACAACACATACCTTGGCTATCGGCGTCTATTCCTTTACGGATGTTGTCACCCACCTAGACGTGTGCCTCTGACGGTGCTGTGTTCAGTGGTCCATGTAGCGCGTTCCATACCTGTGTCATACTGTTGTGCGTTTGGGTAGGTGGGGGTAAGGTCAATACCCATGCCTGCCAGCTGTGTGTGTGTGTCTATGATCCCAGCCGCTTGGGTTCATAGGTTATGGCTTTAGAGTTTCCGCAGAACACTTATATCCTGCCACCATCTCTGTTTTTGTGGATGGTGAGACGCAGCTCGTGGACTGCCTGTGTGCCTGCTGTGGTTGGCGACCTCAGTAGCGTGTTCTCCACATGCGCCCTGCTGTGGTGTGGTGGTGCTGTGTACGTTACACTCCCGGCCTTGCCACATGTGTCCGTCTGTATCTCTCTTGATGTATATATACATACTTATGTTATGCCCATAGCGCTGCTCTTGCATGGACAGCTGTCTGTCCCATGTATCGCATATTTGCACGGCTGACACATAGAACTGTGGTACGATGCATATCCACTCATTGTCCATGCAACGTCCGTATTCCGGCACGCCCTAGAGACATCTGCTGGATATCATGGCAGACAGCTATCCTTGCTGTACTGACACTGTACCCATACACGCCATAAACCTTGTGTATAATTGCCTGTTTATGGTGTGTGTATGTCTATCTGAGCTGTATGCATGGTCGTGTGTATGTCCCGCTATAGCCTTCTGTGTAGGTGTCGCCACTATGGGTAATCCTTGTAGACCGCTGTTTCATGTGCACTTCAGCACATACCTGCAGACCGTACTACCCCTCCTACGGCAGCGGCCTTAGATCAACCGCTGCCCTAGGTGATAGGGCTCCATGGCGCCCACCACCACAACACATGGTGCCCCCATCCTGGTGTACCTACATGACATACCTACTAGAAAGGTGGCCCTGCTAGTGCGGCGCCCTAGGCAGCCGCCGGATTGGCCTATGCCTACGGCCGGCTATGAGCACATCACAAGGCATACTTTTACATTCAGTGTTTTACAAAGGCTAGATTTTAATCCCAGAGGGGGGGGCCTTATCAACTATACTTTAGAATGCGGATTGAGATGGATTATTAGGTGGAGAGTTGACCACACACCAGGGCTGAATGATGAAGCACAGATTAAGCCTCTTTTGAGAAGCAGGTGGCTTAAACCCAAATAACAGGAATGTAGTTTAGGTACAGCTATACATTTAACACCCATTAGTCCACTCTTTCAGTTGTTTACCACTGTATTACATTGATATAATATACATATTTTCTATATATATTGTTAGATTTTTCATTGATGAGTATTAGGCATAGTACAATATCATATAATACATGTTTTAATAGGATGTTTTTGAAGATGTTAATATATGTGTGTGTAGTTAACATTGCGTCTGCGCTTTATATGCTGGGGTTAATTGTTCATTGTTTGATGAGAAATTGACCAATGAAAGTGTAAGGAGGGATATTTAAAGCCTGTATGCTTTTATGTTATGTGTAAGTCTGACGGAGCCTATGGGTGAAAGCGCTTACTTGTCTATAAAGGAACCTTTTTATACCATTTGGGCACTGTCCTGGACAATTTCTACGTTGACTGTTTTATCTACCTATGTGTTGTTTGGATTGTGTGCCATAAGGTGCCAGCGGTTATTTTATGTTGATTAGGTGTATTCCATGGTCAATTGACATTAATCATATTAATTCATTAAAGGATCTTCTTTATAAGTGGGAACGCCATAGTTTAACCATCCTATGACCTTCCTAGTTGAAGTTTTTAGTGTGCCATTAGTATGTGTTCCACAGGTCGCCCATTTGTTCTGCATTATGGAAGCGAGTGATCCCCATTTTGGTGATGGCAGATTGAGAGCTGTGTACGCCGGTATTCGCATGGCGGTTTGACTTTGTATGGGGAATGTCTAATGTAGTCCCTATCTGTATTTCCTGTGCTATGCCTTACTGCAGCTGTGTAATTCCACCAGGTTTCCAGTTATGGGTGCCATCTTGGTCGTACGCTTGTCCATCCATGGGAATTGCCTACTGGACACTGATATAGGGCTGTACACATTTCACACCTGCTTTTAGCATTATCTGGTGGATGCTTTGCATCATTAGTGGGGAGTAAGGCATGTGCTATACCCACATCCCTCCCACGGGGCGGGACAACGGATTATCTGCCAAACAACACCGAGCCCCATTTCTGCATACCCAGGATCCCATGGCTGCAACCCTCGACGGTACACATTACACATCCTTCATGTGTGGGACTGGGATGTGGACGCACTTCTATGGACTCGACAATCTGGGGATTTCTGTTCATATGTCCTGCATTTCATGGACACTTGTCATCAACCTTAAACACGCTGGTGGTGCATATGTCTAGCTGTGCCGTAGTCACGGCTGTCATTTCTTCTGGGTCGATCGCAGCTGGTTGATATTGCGAACGGATCAATTTTTGGAGTCCTACAATGGACACCAATGTGCATATGTAAAGTGTAGAACTTGTTGGACTGTCACCATCTGGCCAGCAGTTTTGACTGCTGCTGTATGTTCCCCAATCGCGGATGTCTGTTTGACTACCCATATTATGTATTACTTGGCCTATCTATATCCATGTGCCAGTAAGCGGAAATACAGCAAACCTTGAGTCCTGGTCATCTTCATAAAAGACATTATTGAACATAAACCAGGCCAAAACAGACGATGACAAAAATGATACACTCCACAGTCAAAAGATACTGAGCTCTTTCACCCACTAACATGGGGCATCGTCGGAGTACGAAATACATTAGATAGTCGTCCCTTATATACTTCCTTCAGAGTCAGTTTAAAGTCAATTAATCAATAAACTTGCTCATAGTTAAGTGGACAGTGCTCCAAGTCTTGATGATAAAGTGACATATACAAATCAGTGTTGCATACATTACTTAATGGAAACAATACAACAACAATGTGTTAATATAAATACAATATTGGTCAATACAATCAGTATATTGAAACATAGTTGATAATTGTTGTGAGTAAACCTTAGAATGTAGTGTGTTGATAATGATATTGTATATCAATGTGTATAATTGTTGCATTAAGATTCCAAATCATGGAATAAATAAGTACAATTAAATCATATTTTGTATAAATATGAATGTAAATAAGAGTCACAATGTTAAATATGAATATGACTGTATTATAACTATATCAATATGATATGGAATAAACTGTAGTTGTTTACATCTTGTTTTCAAGTGACAAATCTATGTCCATGCGTCATATCTACGGGCCGTCGGACTGCTGTGTTTAGATATATACATGTGAACCCCTCGTTTCATAACTTGCTTTGTTACTGTCTGTGGATTACCTGTGTACACACATCAATTACCATGCCATACCTTTCCACTGTACAGGTTCTGGCATGGTGTACGGCTGGTTGGTCCTTAATCTTGCTGTGTGTTACATTGACCTGTGTCTATCTGGCAATTCGCTGGCGTGTCATGTGTGACCTTCTTGCTTCTTTAGGGACCTGATCCCGTAATTGTGACGTGCTTCCACTGGCCATATATTTCTCTGTCATCTGGGATCTGTGTGTAACCAGTCCTTTCAGGACACTTTCTATTGTTGTTCTTTTTTGGTTACATATATGAGTACTTTGGTATGTTGTGCTATTATTGTGTGTGGAGCATTTCTCCACGGGCCTCTGCTGACACTGGACATATATCCAGCTAGCCTAGCCCGGTCAACAAGTGTGAGCCAACTGAACACAATTCGTACGGGGGCACCTTCTGACAAGTGGGTCGGGTTACAGATGCATAACCGTCATCAATCCATACTACTAACACACACGTTATTCTATCCACATTCTATGTTTGTCTTATCACATAGCGTGTGTTTCTCACTATTTCTAACGGTACTTTACATGGCATTGCCCGATTCCATACTTTCAGAGGCTGACAGTTTTGAGACATGTATGATTGACGTGGGGGACACAGCCTTAACTTTCCCTGCTGTGAGCGGATCACACACGCACACGCGCACTTGCATTTCCTAATTGTGGGTTACGCGCAGGCGCACATGCATATCCGTATTCTGTTTACATATGTTTACTGGGTCTGTGTGGTTACGTGGTCTGTGTTAGTTGTGACTGTTCCGGTAACATATCTGTGATCCGGTTGATGGACGTGTGCGGAACGCACTTTCACCTTTACACATGTAACAGTCTTTGCGGCATGGACGCATTACGTACACGTTCACATTTATATGTTCTATAGTCGTAATTCAAACGGGACTGCATTCACGTTTGCTGGTTACTGTGACCACTACACGTTAGCTGTTCGGTCTCATTTATATGCATACCCATGGTACTTAGCTAAATTTACATATCCCCCCCCCCGCACTCACGTACGTCACAGGCATCCATTCTCCTGCTGGGAAAGGTGCGGTACTACATGTTAAACATTCCTTATTCCCTCCCGCTCATGGCCCAGGATGCATATGTCATGACCACAGGGATATTCAGATCACAGGGGCTTATATCCCCTACGCATACAGGCCTTCGATTGTCAGGGTGTTCCTGTGGTGCTTTGGGTTTGGTCTTGTCCGCCTAGTGTACGGAACTGCCCTGACCGTGTACGAATGTCAGACGAGTCACATGGGCACGGTTTGTCCGTGTCTATGATACCATACCCCCCCCCATTATTCCTAACCGTGTGCGCTGATTGGTCGGCATGCCCGTTGTAGATCTTGTTATAGTAATTGCACACGGTCTGGTCGAACGGACCTATTTCCATTACTAACCCTCGGTATTTATAACCTGTCTCGCTATATTACATGGGTTTAACATTGCGTGACGGCTTTCACTGAGCCACGGACATGTCCGTTGCTTAGTTTGGGGCAGTCCCGCTCTGCTACACACATTTAACATGGCGGAACAGGTTGAACAGCTCAGCAACGGGGACATCGGGCTCTCCGTCACTGTTTAGTATTGAATCGCTATGTTGACTTTGTTTCACAGAGCGAGACAGTGTCGACATTGGTAACGGACATCTCGCGCAGTACGTCCACACCGCCACGGGTGCCATATGTCTGCGTTTGGGCGGCGGGCAGGCATTATGCTGTGCCATTATGTCTGGGAATATATGGTTTCTTTCCATAGATGATATGGCATACTAGCAATGACCCGCGTCTGGGTGTGGGTACTGCTGTATTTACCCACGGCAAGAGCGGCCTTAGGTCAAGTGGTGCCCTAGGCAAAAGGACTCCATGGTGCCCCCGCCACATCACCCGTTACCCCCATCCTGGTCTACCTACACCAAATAAAGGCTGGAAAGGTGCCCCTAGTAGAGCGGCGCCCTAGGCGGCTGCCTAGTTGGCCTATGCCTAAGGCCGGCTATGTGTGTGGTCGCTCGGCGCGGCTCGGGAACGCACCACGTCTGCCGTGGGTATATCTAGCATTACCCACATCCGGGCGTGGTTTATTGCTATGATGTTCCATGTGTACGGCATGTGTGTTTGGACAACCTACAATAGCTTCTGCTATTGGCATACAATGCTGTGGGTGGTGCCGGTTACCATACATATGCCTTTCTCAAAAGCCGACTTCACACATCTAAACACTAGTGTGGTCTCCTTT
Source organism: Protopterus annectens (assembly GCF_019279795.1). Taxonomy (NCBI): domain Eukaryota; kingdom Metazoa; phylum Chordata; order Ceratodontiformes; family Protopteridae; genus Protopterus; species Protopterus annectens. The sequence continues at coordinate 1,080,066,184 of NC_056733.1, forward strand.
AAGGCCTCTGAGCCAGTGGTAAACATTACTCAAACCGCTGACTCACTTACATATGCCTTCTACCAGCACCTACAGGACTGCATGGATCAGGCAATCCCATACAAAACTGAGACTCTTTGTACCAAAGCCAAGCATCCGGTCTGGTGGACCCCAGCCATGAACAAGCTCTACAACGAAAGGAGGTAGCTACTACAAGATAGAGCGGAATCCTTGTAAGGTAAGACACCCTTTCTCATTATATGTGAAGAACTACAAGCTCTCATGAAATCATCCAGGGCAAATTCGACAGAGAAATCACCAAGGACTTGACAGACAATCATAAGGCCTTCTTTAGCTATGTTGGACACCTGGGAGGACACTCCCAGATATGCTCAGACTGGGTTCAGAATGATGTGAAGATTACTGAACCTACACACATTGCCAACATACTGGCTGACAGGTTCGGTGCAAACTTCTCCCCCCCCCACATGGAGAGATATCTATACCAGAGGATTGTAGCCCCCGGAACATCTGTAACGCACAGGTGGGAAATGCTCTCTCCAAGGCAGTAAACACAGCATCCATGGGACCAGATGGTGTCCCAGCTGTGTACTCCATGAACTCAATGAGGAATTAAACCCACAGTTAGGACAGCTGTTTAATCTTAGCCTCACCTCAGGATACGTACCCAAGTAGTGGTGCAAGGCGACTGTAGTCCCACTTCACAAGGGTGGTACCTCCACTGACCCTGGTAATTACCGTCCCATTAGCTTGACAAGCCTTATCTGCAAAGCCATGGAGAAGGATCATAATGGAACTCATAGATAAAGACATAGGGGACTTGCATACTTTGGATCCAACCCAGTTTGGCTTGGTCAAAGGCAGATCATGCCTTTTAAACTTGGTTGACTTTTTAGGAACAGTCACCAAGGCCATTGATGAGGGTAAAGCAGTCCATACAGCCTACCTCGACCTGGCAAAGGCCTTCGACACAATACCCCCCTCAGGTATCATTGATAAACTCATCAGCTTGAATGTAAACCCATACATCGCAAGATGGGTTGCAAACTGGCTAAGTGACAGAACCCACACGGTCATAGTTGCTGGCGCCATGTCAGGCTCACAGCCAGTCACAGGTGGTGTCCCACGGGGCTCAGTCCTAGGTCCACTCTTTTTCGGTATCTACATTTCCAAAGTACAAGCAAACACAGGGGGGTTATGGCTGACAATGTTTGCAGATGACTGCAAACTGGGTGCCATAGTCGGACACACATCTGACACAGATATCCTTCAGAAGGGCCTCACAGATATGGATAACTGGTGCCAGAGACATGGCCTACAGCTAAATGCCGGGAAATGTATAGTCATACCCTTCGGGAAGAACAAGGTTACCCCTAGCTACCATATAGGTGGCAATCCACTGAGCACAGAGGGAGTTACCAGGGATCTGTGGACCCGGGTTGTCAGTAACCGTTCGTTCGACACACACGTTGCTAACGTAGTTAGGTAGACCTTCTACATTGCCCACCTGATCATGAAGGGATTCACATCTAGATCAGGGGAGGTCATTGTCCCCTTGTACTCATCACTCATTAGACCTATGATTGAGTACAATGCCCCATTCGGAATGTATCTGACCCGACACCTGCAGCAGCTGGAAAGGCCCCAACAGTTCATCGACAAACGGATGCAGGGTCTCAGGAATATGTGTTATGCTGACCGACTGAAAGGACTCCAGCTCTATTCAGTCGCATACCACTTGCTCAGAGGTGACCTGTGCCTGGCATACAAGGCCATGTCAAACCCAGATTTGATGACTATGCTTCACCTAAAGAATCTAGATCCCTCAGAACCACAAGGGCAGGTGACGTAAACCTTGACACAGTCATTAATAGAACATGCTGGAGGGACAGATTCATCACCCAGACACTCACTATGCTGTGGAACAACATCCCAGTACATGCGAGGCAGAGCACCTCGCTGGCCTTGTTCAAGGGGAATCTTGACCAATGGATGGGAGATTGCAGATATACCCCAGGGATTACTTCAGTGTCACTGCTTGACAGAGGTACAGCAATATAATAGGCATAGTTTTCTTCAAACTGAAGGGGTGGCAAAGGCAACATAGCTATGGGCTAGGCTTATAGATGCCCTTGGGCGGATAGCCTACTATGAACCTATGAACCTATGTTCATAGTTTGTCCCATTCACACTTGTCTATCCCCTGTCCTCATTCGTATGTGGATATTTCTGTGGCACATGATTGAACTATGTATTTCCAGCAGGTATGCTGTGTACAGTGCACATATGTCACGGTTGATTACAGTGTATCTGTGTACCTACCTCTGTGATACTGAGGACTACCACACATCCTTCACTGCATTACATGCATATGTCCATACTATTATTCGTTGGCCTGTGGGGGGTTGTCAGGGCAATGGTTACACGTGTCCCTGTTTGTGCACGCATCATGGTGGTCTTTGACCGGCCTCCGTTGCTATCGTGGGATGGACGGTGGTGTTGGTGTGTGTTTGGGTTGTGTTTCCACTGCCGATACATCAGTGGGGGGTGGGGTTGGCACATGTTCCTCTTTGCAGGGAGCCCCATCCTGGACATTTGTGTCATGCGTCGACACTTGGCACATGCCATATGTCCTGTGATATTCCCACAGTCATGTATGCCTTCCTGCATTACTTCTGTGTGTTACTGGCAGTTTGTATCTGGTACGCATGGCTATTATGTTGGATAGCTTAGCCTATTCCCATGATATGACATACCCATTCATCCAGGCATATACATGTTATTCAATCCTTTGCATTGGCCGTGGGTGTTTGGCCATCCGGCACCACTATTCTCTACGTGTGATGTCCCACCTTCACCTTCTGTGCATGTGGCACCCTGTTGGGGTGTCCTGCTTGGTGGGCAGATGTTCCGCCCTATGTGTTGTGTTTGACATGTCTGCATAGCTAATCATCAGTACGGTGGCTGAACATACTGCTTTGTCCAGATGTGTACAGTTATGGACACCGTGGCGTGTGAACGCCTATGGGGTTTCGACAGGTCCATACCACATGCGGGATGTACACATTCTGCCGACACATTCACATGCAGCCATTTGGATATCAGTACCTGAGGTGGGATGTTGACATGTGGGGTACATATTTGCCCGCGTGGCACTGCCTAGGACAATACTTCATACTACATTTGAGGTATACCCACTGTGTGTAGGTGTGGAGCTGCAAGGCTGCTAGCTGGGTTGGGTGCACGGTCGCATGGGTGCGGCTTACGTGCTATGACGGGGCTGTTGTGTATTACATTTGCATGCATGGGTTCTGCTTCTGGATATTACGCTTCGGCATACGCCGTCCTATGTGTTTGCGACGGGCATGTTGCTGGGTGTAGTACATGTTGCTATGCACATGTTTGTCTGTGTTTAGGGTATCTGGTTTCCTTCTGGTTGTTATATAGACACGGCTGCCCGGCTGTGTACTCTCACTACTGCTGGTGACCATGCCCATGGGGCTACTTGTGTGTAGGTGCGGCGCGCTGACATGCTGCGGTACACCTTCACTGGGTATGCCCACTGACAGTGCATTGCATGACGGACACGGTATTATGCGTATCCTTTGTTCCTTGGACGGGTACAATTTGGACTTCGTGGGTTAATGTTTGGTTCTCCGTTTTGTGTAAATGGGTACTATGTTGCATACTCTGCGTACGTTTCATTATCCACGGACACTGGCTGGTGCGGTTACTATTGCAGGCGGCCTGTGACAGTCAGCACTTTAGGTTGCTCCTCGCCTGCCAGCTTGGCCACGCCTATGGGCGCATCCTACTTGGGCTCGCACACGTGCCCTCTGCACGTGGTTGTGGTTGCAGCGTGCACTCATTACTATGCATGTGGCGCTGCTACGCTGATTATACACTGCACTGCCGGCGCAGGCCTTACACCAGCCTTGCGCCGAGCTTCATGAATCCGGGGGTTCTACTTTTAAAATTAAATTAGAGCTTTTGTTAGATTTATAAAATATGTACATATCTTTAGCATGATAAATGTATATATGCATTGATTTTCCTATTATATAATGTTTAGTAAGATGTATCTCCATAGTGGTACGGCGGTAGCATTATTACCTCACAGCAAAAGGTTCTCTGTTCGATTCTTGGCATGGCTTGGGAGTGCCTTCTGTGTGGAGTCTGCATGTCCTCCCCGCGGTTGGGTAACGTTCAAAAGACATGCTTGCGTAAATGGGAGTGCCTTCGTTGAAGGTTGGGCGTCAAGCTGGCACCTCAGCATTTCGAAAAAATCTACTGACAATCATTAGCGGACCAGAGTTCCGCTGTGGCGACCCCTTACCGGGAAAAGCCGAAAGACAAACAACAACATAATGTTTAGTAAGATAAGATTACCTGTTAGATATATACATATTTAGACATTTATAACAGTGCATATACACTTCTGTTTATTAGTGTATGTATAATATATATATATATATATATATATATATATATATATATATATATATATATATATATATATGAAACACACAAAAAGCAACGAACCAGGTAAAGCACAAAAAACCACAGTCACCTTGCTCCAGCAAACAGAAATAATAGCAATAATCCAACTGCTTAAAAAGCCAACCAGAGTAATTCAGAAGTTCTAAACGCAAGTTTATTAGAAGCGTTTTCGCCGTGCTCACTAGCGTGGCTTCCTCAGAGAAAATTTTCAATTAAAATAACTAAGTCCAACATTTATACAATACAGAAAGGAAGTGATGTCATTGAAAAAATAAAATTAAAATACCTTCATATTACAAATTTAATACCATAATATATGCAGTCTAAAGCAAAAAACAAATCAAAAACATTTTTCAAAAAGTTGTATATTTTATAAAAATGAATATAATAAATATGTATACATACATGTATATGTATGCATATAATAATAACTCAGTGTATAATTAAATATTCAAAAAACAATTTGGTTGATCATGTAAGAAAGATCAAACAATTAAAATTAAACATTAAAATGTGTCCAGGTATTTTCAAAAAGCCTATGGATAATAAAGATGCCCAGACTTTTACTAAAAACCTAAACAAAAGACCTAAACGGGCCCTGTATAGGTCATAAGAATCTAATAAAAATAAGAAAATATTACAAAATCAAGAGGTCACCATACTAAATAAAGTACTTGTAGAGTTAAACCACAACTAAATATTTTAATAAGAGGTATATAAAAAATGAACAAGACTGACATTTAAAGGTAAATAATAGTTAATGAGTCATCGTAAGTAACTTCTCATTTTTAGAACTGGTAAAATATTACAGTTCTCATTCAATCCAGGAAAGTGGAAGGCATCTGTTCTAAATTGCCATTCTAACTCTAAAATTTCTAATAATAATGGGGTTGGGCCACCTCTAAAGGATGTTTTTGTTTGATCAATTGCCATAAATGAAAAACTATGCCCAGGTTGGTCAATAATATGCTTGGCTAAAGCGTTGCTGTCATTTCTATTATTAATGGCGTACAAATGTTTGTACATACGATCGCGCAACCTACGATCAGTCTTTCCAATATAGAAAGAAGGACAGCAATCGCATAAAGCCACATACACTACCGACTTACTTTCACAATTAAGGGGAACCCTTATAGTGAACTTCTTATCCCTCACAGTGAACGTCTAACCCGATCTGGTTTTGTAACATCTGTTACAAAAACCACATGGGTACATACCCAACTTCTTATTGTAATATTTATTAGAAAAGTCCCTCTGCAATAACTCTTTTAGGTTAATATTTCTTTAAAGACAAATCTAGGGAATAGTCCAAATTTCTTTGTCAAAATGGGGTTACTTAAAAGAAAGTCCCAGTTTTTCCGTATAATTGTAACTATTTCCCTAGAGTCAAAGCTATATGTAGTAACATAACTCAAAGATGGATCAAAACCAGTTCTTGTACTATTACTTACAACTTCAGCATCAAAAGTACATTCTAAAGTGGGTGTCCCTACAATAGTAGATTGCAATTCACAAACTGTATTTTTAGTGGACAAAATGGCCTTAAAAAAATCCATTAATTCTTTTTGATTTTACTTCATTACAAAGTTCAACAATAAACCATAGCGGATAATTCCTATTAACAAACATATCTGTTAATAAATTACACTCTTCATAAAAAAACTCCAACGTACTGCACATCCTTGCTGCTCTAACAAATTGCCCCTTAACGATGGCTCTTTTTAAAACACCCATGACAACAATGATGATTTGTTAGAAGATGACTCCTATAATAATGTTGACACTGGCCCTAGACGTAGCAACAGAATCAAAGGATTAAATGCTAATAACAACACGGGTAATAACAATTCAAAACAAAATTATTATGGTAATAATAATTTTTTAGGCCAGCGCTATCCACGACAACGGTCCAGCAGGAGACAGAATTGGAACTGATTAAATTTACTGAATTGACTGCTGATGAAGAGACACTTGATGGAGTTCCAAACGATTTAGATACTTCTTTGGTTCAAGAGGGTCCAAAAATCATTATGAATCAAAATGGTGACTTTAAAATATATAATTTTACAGACCTCCAACTTACAAATGAATTGGTTGAATTGTTGGCGTATGGGTATACCTTTGTACCAAGTAGATTTGGTGATATATCTAAAGAAATTATAAACTTGAAATGTTTTGTAAGAAAGCTTAATCTAAAGTTGTTCTTTAACAGTGAATCTAAGAGTTCAGATTTGTCGTATACCCTAAGACTTCCTAGTGTCTTTAATCCACCTTTACATCCCTCTTTATTGCTATTTGAGCAGGTCTGTGAGGTGGATCTTAGACATTTGTTTAGTGATAGGACAGGGAAGAGACTACCTTATGAATTCAATACTTCTAAAGAACAAATCCAATTATTGGATAATCTTTGTAACACCTCGGTCAGATACTTAAACCTGACAAAGGGTGAGGTCTGGTTATTCTTGATGATCAAATTTATAAGGAGAAGATGTATTCTATTTGAGAGCCACCTGCATATGCTGAAGCATTTTTTAATGAGGTACAAGGGGCACACAACAGGATAAGAGGGTATTTTCGTGATTTATTTCTCGAAAATAAAATAGACCTGGATACTTACAACTATATTGATATGACATTGCCTAAAATCCCAGTTATGTTCGGCATACCAAAGGTACATAAAGATTTGAACAATCCGCCTATGAGGGCTTTAATTGATGGAAGGTCATCTATGACGTACTCTTGTGCTAGGCTAGTTGAAAAATTGTTGTCAAAGTATGTAGTATATTTACCTGGAATTTGTAAGGATTCCTGGTCTTTTTCGGAGGCTATCAACAGTCAACCCTTCAGCAGTGAGGTTAATTTCCTCACTGTTGATGTGGTTGACTTGTACACTTCAATTCCTCATCAGGAAGCACTTGAATGGTTAGCCCTTCTCCTTTTAGAACTTGGAGCTCCAAAGAATGAGATTGACATTATCACCGAAATTTTGGATATAGTGTTGTCTTTAAATTATTTTACTTTTGACAAGAAATATTATTTGCAGAAACAAGGAATAGCCATGGGCTCTCCTTGTGGTGCATCAGTGGCTAACTTTTTCATGAGCTATTGGGAAAAACATTTTGTTTTTTCATCAACTGACCTTATGAAACCAGTCAAATTCTACACAAGATACCTAGACGACATCTTCATTTTATTTGAGGGTGACAGTACTATGGCCGATTATTTTGTGTTTACCATCAATAACACTTCAGAATTTCTTAATTTTACCTACAAATTTTCTACGTCGGATATTGATTATCTGGACGTGAAACTTTTGAAGGACTTACAATCTCAAACCTTTGTTTCAAAGATACACCGAAAACCAACGTACTGCAACTCGTTCTTGCATTTCTCTAGCCATCACCCCTATAGACAAAAAAGAGCCATCGTTAAGGGGCAATTTGTTAGAGTGGCAAGGATGTGCAGTACGTTGGAGTTTTTTTATGAAGAGTGTAATTTATTAACAGATATGTTTGTTAATAGGAATTATCCGCTACGGTTTATTGTTGAACTTTGTAATGAAGTAAAATCAAAAAGAATTAATGGATTTTTTAAGGCCATTTTGTCCACTAAAAATACAGTTTGTGAACTGCAATCTACTATTGTAGGGACACCCACTTTAGAATGTACTTTTGATGCTGAAGTTGTAAGTAATAGTACAAGAACTGGTTTTGATCCATCTTTGAGTTATGTTACTACATATAGCTTTGACTCTAGGGAAATAGTTACAATTATACGGAAAAACTGGGACTTTCTTTTAAGTAACCCCATTTTGACAAAGAAATTTGTGGACTATTCCCTAGATTTGTCTTTAAAAGAAATATTAACCTAAAAGAGTTATTGCAGAGGGACTTTTCTAATAAATATTACAATAAGAAGTTGGGTATGTACCCATGTGGTTTTTGTAACAGATGTTACAAAACCAGATCGGGTCAGACGTTCACTGTGAGGGATAAAAAGTTCACTATAAGGGTTCCCCTTAATTGTGAAAGTAAGTCGGTAGTGTATGTTGCTTTATGCGATTGCTGTCCTTCTTTCTATATTGGAAAGACTGATCGTAGGTTGCGCAATCGTATGTACGAACATTTGTACGCCATTAATAATAGAAATGACAGCAACGCTTTAGCCAAGCATATTATTGACCAACCTGGGCATAGTTTTTCATTTATGGCAATTGATCAAACAAAAACATCCTTTAGAGGTGGCCCAACCCCATTATTATTAGAAATTTTAGAGTTAGAATGGCAATTTAGAACAGATGCCTTCCACTTTCCTGGATTGAATGAGAACTGTAATATTTTACCAGTTCTAAAAATGAGAAGTTACTTACGATGACTCATTAACTATTATTTACCTTTAAATGTCAGTCTTGTTCATTTTTTATATACCTCTTATTAAAATATTTAGTCGTGGTTTAACTCTACAAGTACTTTATTTAGTATGGTGACCTCTTGATTTTGTAATATTTTCTTATTTTTATTAGATTCTTATGACCTATACAGGGCCCGTTTAGGTCTTTTGTTTAGGTTTTTAGTAAAAGTCTGGGCATCTTTATTATCCATAGGCTTTTTGAAAATACCTGGACACATTTTAATGTTTAATTTTAATTGTTTGATCTTTCTTATATGATCAACCAAATTGTTTTTTGAATATTTAATTATACACTGAGTTATTATTATATGCATACATATACATGTATGTATACATATTTATTATATTTATTTTTATAAAATATACAACTTTTTGAAAAATGTTTTTGATTTGTTTTTTGCTTTAGACTGCATATATTATGGTATTAAATTTGTAATATGAAGGTATTTTAATTTTATTTTTTCAATGACATCACTTCCTTTCTGTATTGTATAAATGTTGGACTTAGTTATTTTAATTGAAAATTTTCTCTGAGGAAGCCACGCTAGTGAGCACGGCGAAAACGCTTCTAATAAACTTGCGTTTAGAACTTCTGAATTACTCTGGTTGGCTTTTTAAGCAGTTGGATTATTGCTATTATTTCTGTTTGCTGGAGCAAGGTGACTGTGTTTTTTTGTATATATATATATATATATATATATATATGTAGTAAGAGATAACAGTGCATATACACTTCTATTTATTAGAATATATATGTAGTAAAATATAATAGTGCATGTACACTTCTGTTTGCTAGAATATATGTAGGAAAATATAGTCACTTAGATGCATGTACATTTCTGTTTGTTAGCGTGTATATATTAAAGGGTTAAACTGCTCTTAGCTGAGAAGCAGAAAGGCATCCAACTGAATATATTACAAAATGTCCAGTATTTAGTATAAACTTCAAGAACAAATAAGAAACCAGATGAAGGGAAAATTGAAAGACAGAACTGGAAAGACTCCCTAAAAGTTTAAAATGATTCACCTTGAAAAAAATAAAATGAACAGACTGCATGACATCAAAAAAATACCAAAGTGCCTACTTTGATTAAAGACTGCTTTCAAAATAAATTTATACAAAGCACATTGAAAGTGTATGATGTTAGATCTGGTACATGTAGGAACACATTTGTTCTGAAGTAATCATCATTTATGCTGCCTAAAAAGTTTAACCTGGTACATTAAAGCCCGTAAACTGTGATATTATTGTACGTGTCATCTATTACATAGACAAGTTATTTTATTGGTAACTGTGCCAAGTTAACATATAGTCCTGAAAAGGTTAATGGTCTGTAAAGTTCAGTGCAGTAATCAGACTTTGGTTTCAGTGAGCAAAAGCAGCATGAACTTCTGCATTTAATTTTTCAGTGGCAAGCCTAGCCTGTATTCAAACATTGGTGCGAGTGGTGCCTTGTATAAGGTCACTTCAGTAAAAGCACAGTAACTAACATTTATGCATGTGATTGAGTCCTAAATAGGAACACTTCAGTTTCTACAGTTTGCAGCAGTACTGTTTCCCAGACGTCTAGATCCAGAATGAGACTACCATCTATGAAGAAAGCAGTGCCATAAATTCTCCAGGAATGTGAATTCCCAGGTCTCGAATCTACAACTGCCAGCTTTGTTTCACCAGTTTTTCACGTAACTACAGAAGTTTTCCAACCATCTACAGTACGCAGTATGGCCAAATCTTCCTGTAGAATTGGTAAGAGATCTTTTGCATTTACATGCAGCATGGATGCCATTAAAAAGGGTAGTAAACAGAGTTTTACTCTTAATATATCAGAACAAACAGATAACATTTTGAACAGACTAAGTAAAACCTTATTAGGTCAAGTTGACAGTCAGAAATTATGTAAGTGGATTACATTTGACTGGTATATTGAACAAAAAAGTGTGGGATGACAGTAAATGTTTATTGTGTGAGTTATATGAAACAGATTTCTGTGTGCAGTGTCACAAAAGTAATGGTAAACAACCAAATAGGGGTCATGCACTTGCATTCTTTCCAGATGTTAAACAGTTATGTCCTGTCACCACATGTAAAATGTTAATTTCAGAGTTACAACAGCAGTCAAATCAGTTATTGACAGAATCTCCTGTATATCTTGTTGCATCCTTTAGACAAAAGTGGAATAAAGACACTGCACAGCACAAAACAGATAAGGACAGGAACAAGGTTCATGATAAACTGACAGAATTTTTTAATAAACTTCTAAAAGACAGACAAAATGAGTTCACAAAGTTTAGACAACATATACAAATACTTTTCAAAAGTGCATAAGAGTCTAGAGTCAGCAAAATAGGTTTACCTAAAAATATCAGACAGCCCATGCAGAATTACAAGACAAAAATAATTTGGTTAGAAAAGAATTAAAGAAAGGGATTCCAGACCTTAAACAGCAATTAGCTGCACTAACAGAAAAAAATGTATGGCTTACTATTCTACATTTAAAAAATGGTTAACATATACAGCAGGATCTAATGTATGGACAGATGATTCTCAAATGTTTTAAACTTTCATCCAGTTAAATCAAAATACTTATAAATTAGACAGTAAAGTAGAGCATATGACTGCCATTCTTATAGGCATATGCAAGAGCAGTCTCTTACAGCTAAGCTGTTAGATAATTTCAAAATCACCATTTCAAATAAATTAAATAATCTGTCAAAAGGTAAAAAAAAACAGAACAATACTAGTGCATAAAAATCAAATAAAAGTAGTTAAAAGCAGTAAAGATCTCAAGTCACAAGATTAACATGCATGTATTTTCTTTTCACCTAAAGTACATATGTTTAGAATGCACAAGAGCAAAAAGCAGACAACAGCAAATGTAAATAATGTAAATATAAGCATGTGTTAGTTAAGTCAATATCTATTTTATTTTGTAATTGTATAATAGTATCAAAAATAGCAGAGACCCTGGCAAAAAAGGTATACAAAAGCAATATTACTAATATAAAATTGTACTAAGTGCATAATACTACAAATAAAACTCAAAGTAATTTATCTTGTCCAGAGGGACAAAAATGTCATGTTAAAATCTTTCATTAGACCAGAGTGTCATGGTTTAAAAAGCAGCCAAAGGGTAAGCATAGATTCAATTTTCTCAGCGTAAGCAAATATATGTTTACAAAACAATACTGCAATAAAATGTTGCATACTACAGGGGGAAAGGGCACTCTTTCAACTTTTACACTGGCAGAAAAAAATATATTAGCCTGCATCAATGATTCAGTAATTATTAAAAGCCAGCCTTCACTTTTTATTGTCATCAAGTGATTAGGGTACCATCAACATGTACAGTAATAAAACAAAAACTACAAAGAAAACTGTAATACAGTGTAATGTTTCAATAAATGTTTAAATAACAGGCTTCAGTTTGATATTAATGCTGCTAAGTTTGTAAATTGGACTAAGTATACTTTACACCCATGTATGTATAAATTCAGAAAAATTTTGTGCAAGCAAAACTGATAGTAAATAATAAATATGCTTGGTATATGCTGTACAGCAAATGGTTTAATATGTAAACAGCATTCTTCAGTGTATAAGCCATGTTTTCTACAACACTTTGTAAATCTGTATAAATAGACAATTTTGCCATCAAGTTTTAAATTGTTCACAGAAATTGCTCCTCAGTTCATTTGTATGTATAGTAACAAATCAAAGCATAACATTTATGACACGTGCTTATTCCCAAAAACAAGGCTACAATGTCTTTGCAGTAAAATCCACAGACATTGCCAATAATTAGGGTTTTTTAATTCAGCAATTGCAAAATACAGCTCATAACTGGTGGAACATGTTTACAAAATGATCTACAAAAGAAAATAGTTGTTAGATTAAATTCTACATCCAATTCTAATAGTAATTATTATTATCATTGTACTGAAAATATAAAACTGTGTATTATTTTGCTCTTCCTGCCCTAACTTACAGTTTTGGAGTGATTGACTGGCTCCAAAAGGTATTGGATATATTATATAGGAAAACAAGAAAGATGCTTCATGCTCATCAAATGATTTATAAAATGCAGTGCGTGCCAAAATTATATATTCCCCATTCCAAAGGGGGTATGGGCCTCCTTGAAATTGATTGCATGTATAGATCTGCAATAATGTGACTACATACATATCTCCTGACCTCACAAGACCCAAACATAATGAAAGTTTTGAAACATGAGGCGAATAAATCTAAACTGACTTCCCTTCTAAGTCTAGCAGAAGCATATTGGCATCAAGCAGGAATGTAAATCAACAGTTCAAAAGATATATGTGATTAAACCAGATGTAGTACTCCATGAAAAGAAGACAAAAGTAGCATTTGTTATTGAAATTGCTACACCAAGTGTCTACAGTGTCTTATGTATAGAGAGACACAGAGAAACAAAGTCATAAAATACCAGGATTTACAGGAGGAACAGAGAGCAATGTGGAAGAAGGACACCCAGACAGTTCCAGTAGTAGTAGGGGCAACAGGTATTATAAAAAAAAAATTACAATCACACTTGGATATGTTACCAATACATATAACTCCATACGAATGGCAGGAGTCATTGCTGGACACATTGCGAGTGCTGAGAAGAGCACTTTTGGCTAACATCAAAGATTGAAGCAATACTAATTTCAAGAACTTTAATTGTACTTTGACTTAGGAATGGGGTCCATTCCAGTCATGGTATTAAAAACCCAAAAGACTTAGTGTAATTAAAAAATGGAGAGATGATAAGTCAACAAGCAAAGGAGAGTAGTATTGCTGGAACTGAATTTATCTTCAAGTCTTGGTGAGTACCTTCATGAGGTGGAATGTGTTTTTCACAAAATCCCACCAAGATGACACTGATATATAGACTGTATTTTATACAGCATATTTTATGGACAGACATAGGTTAAAAAATAAAAAAAGATAGCTGGTTGCACAAGACCTAGGATAAAAAAGTGCCCAATCCTGGTAGGCACACTGGTACCAGGACTGAAAAAAAATGACAGATGTGTAATCCTGAAGACATGAAAACATTCCTACAATGGAACTAGTCCAGGCCCAGTGGAAGGATGCCCCCACTGTAGAATGAAGTAGCAGACCACAAAAATCACAAAAACAGGCCAAAAAAAGAGCCATAAAGATGATAGAGTGGACTATTGAGGTTAAGAAAGAAAGTATGTATTGTTACTATTATGCAAGAAGTCCAGAATTTCCAGACAGAAGATATACAAAAATATTAAGAGAAATTAGAGGAAAGAAAAATACTTCCACAAAACTGTCAGAAGCTTCAAATAAAAATTTGTGTTCATTATGAAAAACATTATATAGACAAAGAAACATTGGGCCTTTTGAAAAAGAAACAATTGAGGAAGTGTGAAAATATAAAGAACAAAATCTAGAGACTTTTGAAAGGTATAGAAAAGAATTATTGACATGCAAAAGAAAGAGAGATCTGCTACTGTGCAATATTTATGCAAAGAAGAAAGCTAAATTAATCAGCACAAAAATGCAGCCCCAAAAGATATTCAAAGAGAAATAAAGGCAAAGGCATCCAGATATAGAAAAATTCGCAATAAAAAATATGATTACAAAGAGGGAACGTAGAAGAGAAGATTAGTAAAGAAGACGTTTTAAAAACAGATGAAATTATGGAATAATTGTGAAGTGAAGAATTTAGTGCAGAAAGTCTAACACAGGTTGCATCACAGCATGATGAAACAACAAATCCCCAAAATAAGGAGAAACATGAGGAGCAGGAGACATCTGAAAAAGAAATATTGATATGGGAAAGAAAGAGAGAGATAATATGGTGCAATATTTATGCAAAGGAGAAAGCAAAACTAATTAATATAAAAAGAGCAGCACCAAAAGATATTTGAAGGGAAATACAGCCAAAGCTATCCAGACATGGAAAATATAATACAAAAAACAAGAAAACTAAGAGGAAAAGTAGAAAAGAGGATTAGTAATGGAGAAGTTGAAGAAATAGAAACTGAGGTTATGGATTACCTGCAAAGTGAAGGATTTAGTGTAGAAAATCTAACTCAGATAACATTGCAGCAGGATGGTGCAAAGAATCCCCAAATCAAAGAGAAACCAGTGGAGCAGGAAACATCTTATCAGTTGCCATATGAAGATATTTTGGAGCCTTTCATAGGAAACCAGTACAGACATTCAGCTGAAGTTGGACAGCAAGAGAACTAGCAATTGTGGCAACCCTGATGTAATCAATGATGTGGAGTGATAGGCCAGTGAGCTCCCATATGAAAGAGCAATGGATGACACAGGATGAAACTGAAGAGAATGTGGCATAAGAATATGCTCTGGAACTTATTACAGAATTCCTGCAGGAAATGGAGAACAAAGAATGTGCCCTCAGTTTAGAAGGAAATGATCTAAGAGAAGAGTTGCTTGATTTGATAGAAATGGACAGACATGTTAAGATCACTGAAAGAAATAGACTGCAGAAGGCATGGATAGACTACAACAATCATTTGACAGTATCCCACATTCATGGATAAACTAGTGCTTAAAATGTATAAGATACACCCTACACTGACAAATTACATTATAGCAACCATGAAACAGTGGCAAACCACTTTGCAGTTAAGCCATGTTAAAGGACAAATTATTATTCTAGGGATACAAATTCAAAGGGGGATATTCCAGGGTGGCTCTCTGTCACCGCTGCTTTTTTGTCTTGTGCTTAACCCAATAAGGTCTCTACTTAAAAGATTAGGTCATTGCTACAGTTTGGCTCCCAGAAAACAGCAAAGTGTAAAGACTTCTCATCTTCTTTTTGTCGATGATTTAAAACTGTATAGTTCATCAGATGAGGAACTAAAAGCACAACTGCAAGGAGCCAAATTTTTTTCAGATGATATAAGAATGTCATTTGGTCTTGATACATGTGCAAAAGCAACATTTAAAGCAGGAAAGCTGCAGCACCAAGAAAATATCAGTCTGGGACAGGAATGTGATATAAAATAACTTCAGCAAGAGGAAGTGTATAAATATTTTGAGAATTTATGAAGGATCAACAATAAAACATGAACAAATGTGAATAAAACTTAGGAATATTTTAGAAGACTAAAATTAATACTGAAAACAGTGTTGACATCTAGGAACAAAGTCCAAGTCATAAACCAATTTGCTCTTCCTGTCCTTACTTACAATTTTGGAATGATTTACTGACCCCAAAATGTGTTGGATAGGTTGGACAGGAAAACAAGAAGGATGCTTCATGCTCATAAAAATATTTATAAAAATCAGTGCATGCCAACATTATACATTCCCCATTCTGAAGGAGATATGGGCCTCCTCAAAACTGATTACATGTATAGATCTGCAATTGTGGGACTGCATATATATCTGCTGACCTCACAAGACCCAAATATAGTGAAATTTATTTATTTAACATTTGTTTATTGGGAAAGTCCAACTTGGAATGAAGCCAATTTTCAGTGGAGGACCAGAGAGAATAGCTTCAGAAGTATGTCTTTGTAATGTGGGAGGAAACTGGAGCACCTGGATGAAACCTACATGAATGTAGGAAGGACATGCAGACTCCACACAGAAGGCACTCCAGCCGAGAATCGAACCTAAGAACATCTTGCTGTGAGGTGACAACACTACTGCTACACCACTAAGCTGTCCAGTGTGCCAACATTTTTGAAACATGAGGAGAATAAATCCAAGATAACTTCCATTCTAGGTCTAGCAGAAGCATATCAGAATCAAGCAAGAATGGAAACCAAACCAGAAGTAGGTAAAAGCTAGGCAACATCTGAATGTGCCAAAAAACAAAAGAAAAAATACAAAGTGAAGGATCAGATAAAAAGGCAAGAAATGTAGAAAATGCATAAATATAGTTGCAAGTAAGGAAAACTCTTGGAACAACCTCATATTGATCAGGATCAAATGCAGAAATGGTTAAGGAGAGGAGAATTTAAACTAAAAGATGAAAGGTTAATACTGGTGCCCCAAAATAGCAGACTACATACACATTGGTTTACAAAGTCCATTGAACATGTGAAAGAAACAGACAAATTTAGGTCTTGTAAAACAGAATTGGAAAGAGTCACGCATCTTGTTGCTGGTTGTGATATACTAATGGTAGAAGGACTGTATACTGAAAGGCATAATCTGCATAATGTGGCAAAACTGTTGCACTGGGGATTGTGCAAACATTATGGTACTGAAGTAGCTGAAAAATACTGGAAACATGAACCACAAAAAATAATAGAAAATGATGACATTTATATCACATGGGATCATCCATTACCAACAGTTCAAAAAATAGATGCGAGAAAACCAGATGTAGTTAATGAAAAGAAAACAAAAATAGCACTGATCATTGAAATGGCTACATTGAGTGACTACAGTGTCTTACATACAGAGAGACACAAAGTCATAAAATACCAGGATTTGGAGGTAGAAATGAGGGCACTGTGGAAGAAAGATACCCAGACAATTGCAGTTGTAGTAGAAGCAACGGGTCTTATAAAAATAATTTACAATCATAACTAGATATGTTACTGATACATATAACTCCATATGAATTGCAGAAGGAGTCATTACTGGGCACATTGCAGGTGCTGCAAAGAGCACTTCTGGCTAACATAAAAGACTGAAATAATTTTAATATCATGAACTTTAACCATACTTTTACTTAGAAGTGGGGTCCATTCCCATCATGGTATTAGAAACCCAAACGATTTGCAGAAATTAAAAAAAATGGATTAGTAATAATAATTCACTTGATTTACTAATAAAAGCAGAAGATAAGTCACTACTATTTATCCATTATTCTTATGCACATGAAATGCAAACTAGAACTGCTAGGATTAATGCCTCTACTTCATAAAGTGAATTATTTTAAAAGTACTCCTTGTCTTTTACTTGATCATAATACATAAGTATTAATATATTAATATTTATAAGGAAATTTCAGATTATTAAGGAACAAATTGAGATTTTTTTTTTATCTTTGAATCATGATGTTCAGGTTAGTAAAGTCGTAATATGAAATTCATCAAAATGCATATTAAAGATAGAATGGGAAATTGGGATAGTAATAAAATGAAAGTGTGGGATAAATAATTGTTAGAAATACAAGATGAAATACATAAAACAAAATATGAGAAACAAAGAAATAGAAAATAATGAAGATATTAAAATTAATAATAACGAAATCCAGATACGGAGGAGTGAACACAGCTGTAGGAGATATAATGAATAACCCAAACGCAGTAAAGACGTACTGAAAACACAAATATATTTATTCGAGTAAGCGCTTTCACCTACTTGGCTTCTTCAGACTCGTACATGAAAACATGAAAACATGACAAACAACATATATATATAGGTCTAAAAAGGCGGGAAAATGCTAATCATTAACTCAACCCAGAGCAATAAAATTAAAATTAAAAAGCAACTCATTCTGTTGATAATACTTCATGCACAGGTTAAATAGATTGAATAATGATCTGTGCAAACAACTGACATCTGCAGTTAGCAAAAATCTGCAAATTAACATAGCATTTAAATATGTCTGCTAACGAAAAATACACATAAATGTCAGAGAATTAAAAATAATATATCAAAAAAAATTAAAAACAATATATATGTTCTAGTGTAATTTAATGTCTATTGAAAATCTAGTTTGATCCAAAATACATATAGACCGAAGATTCTGCTCCCAACAACTGTCATAGAAAGGTGGATATGTAATTAGCTAACAGAACAAATAACAACAAGAGCTGGTGTACCTGTTAACGGGCTTTAAGTCTTCTCATTCTCAGGAATGGTTTAACAGATAATTTTGCATTCAATCCTGGTGGTACATCTGATCTAAACTTCATTATCCACATGTTCTCCCTAGCTTCAGTATGTGTCCTTACATCGCCTCCTCTCATATTCACTTGTATCTGTTCTAGAATTCTAAAAGTAAACGTATGTGTATGGTCAGATTCCATGACGTGTTTAGAAAGTGCATTATTTCTATGTTGCATTCTTATAGAATAAAGATGCTCACGTATACGATCCTTTAGATATCTATTAGTTTTTCCAATATAAAATGAAGCACATTTCTGACAGGTAGCTATGTATACAACATTTAGAGATAAACAATTCCCAGTAGCTTTCAGATAATAGATGTGGTTACTAACAGGGTGGACAAACATAACATCATTGTTGATGTAAGGACAGTAATTACAACTACCACAGACACGTGTGCCAATCAAAGGGTCTGTCGGTGAGGTCTCAAATGTTTTCCTTTCACATAGAATCTTTCTAAGGTTTTTCTTGTTCTTGTACCTGAAAAGGGGACACTCACCTACTCTGTCCCTGACCTGTGTATCAATTGTAAGTATATTCCAGTGGGCTTTGACCACTTCCTTAATTCTCCAGGCATCAGTTGTATAAAACATGGTGAAAGCCGGGTCATGGGTATTATGTATATTAGTTGATAATGATTCCTCAGTTAGTAACCCCTTATCAGAAAAATAGGGTGCTGCAATGCCTAATCTGGAATCTTGTACACATTCAAATCCCTTTGCTATCTCATGGTCCTTATAGCATCGTTGAGATAAACGATTATATAAGTCATCCAAGTCTTTTTCATATCCTGTGGTAGTAGGGTTATATCGTGAGGCCCTCATTGCCTGTCCCTTGACAATATTTCTATAAATGTATTGGGGATGCATGCTCTGACGATGTAAAAGGGTGTTAATGTGGCATTTCTTCCTAAAAACACCAGTGTTGACTAGTCCATTGGGCAGTTTCTCAACAAAAACATCAAGAAAAGTTATTCTGGTTCTAGATATCTCATGACTAAACTTAATATATGATGTAACATTATTCAGATGCTCAATGAATTCATGAAGTGCATATGTGGGACCTCTCCAAATAAGGAAGAGGTCGTCCACAAAGCGTCTATAGAACACAATATGTTCTACAAAACTAGACAATTCATACATGTATGTGTTCTCCCATTCTGCCATAAACAGGTTGGCGTAGCTATTGGCACACGAAGTGCCCATAGCTACGCCATCCTTCTGCAAAAAACACTTGTCTTCAAAACAAAAAATATTATTGTGTAAGACAACTTCTAACAATGACATAAGCAGCATAATCCTTGGTTCGGAGAAATTAGAAACCCTTTTCAGATGTTTAGTCAAGAAGTCAATGCCCACCAGGTTAGGAATGACAGTAAATAGTGATTTCACATCCATTGTTACAAAAGTTAATCCCAAAACATCTGTCACATCTTTCAAACAGTCATATAAATCAACTAGAAACTGTTTTGTGTCTTTCAAAATGAACCTATTCATATCTACAATTGGTCTTAAATTGTGCTCAATAAAAATAGAGGAAGGTTCAGTAATCCATCCCCTGCCTGCTACTATAGGTCGAAGGGGAGGATTGGCCATGTCTTTATGTATCTTGGGAAGTCCACTGATCACTTCGTATGCTGATACAGTCAGTAACAGATCTCGACCAAATAATGTACGACCAACACAAGCACAATTCTCCTCTCATTCCCATTCTCAACCAGTAGCTGTGATTGACAGAGAGGTGAATGGTGTTGTACGACAGGTTGCTATTCACCAGAGTGGACTTTTACATCAACAACGATCGGAACCAGTCATTGATCCAGTTGCCAGTATCAATGGGCATGCTAATATGGACAGTAATGCACCTGAGAACAATGACAGTGTTTGTACCTCTGATGTTATCATTGTTACACATGATATAGATGCCACCATTAATAGAGTTGACACTCCACAACCCTGTACAGAGAGTAATACTAATACAGCTGGTAGTTTACCACCAGTTGTGAGAAGTAAGGTAAAGGTACCCACACAATCTATTTTAAATTTACAAGAAGATAATGACACCTCTGGCTCAAGCAATGCCCCCACATTTAACATCAGGAACCCTTTTCCCATCAGAGTAGATCACAAGGGAGGCAGGGGGAGATCCTTGAGCAGAGGACGTCAGAAACGGAAGCTGTCATTCGAACAGCCATCCAACAAGAATATCAAGAAAATGTGGGAAAGCAAGGGGAAGGGGAAAACTTAGTTTTCAACCTCTCAACACGTGCTTTAACCAATGAAGAATTATCTGTATTATGTAAGGGTTTATCATTTATACCCTCAACACGTAGTGTATTCGAAGAAACCATGAGGGATTTTAAGTTATATATACGCAACCTTTCCTTGAAGTTACATTTTAATGACAGTGGCACAGACCCTGCACATCCATCACGTTTCCACCGCCCTAGTGTCTTTACCCCTCCACTACACCCCTTACTCTCAGCCTTCAGTCAATTGGTTGAGGATGACCTATATAGGATGAGGGACAGTAAGCAATACACACATAATAAATACAATCTCACTTTCAAAGAGAATAAAGCACTGAAAGACCTTTCTAATGATCCCTCCCTATGTATTAGACCGGCTGACAAAGGAGGGGGTATTATAGTTATGGGCTATGATGATTATTCCAATAGGATGTTACGCATGTTGGATGATACACAGTTTTATCAGCCATTAGACTTAGATCTTGTGAAGATATTTTCCAATAGAGTACATTTATTTTTATTGGGACTATTGAACAGCCATACCATTGACAACCAATTGTTTTTATTTCTTGACGTACAATCACCACTGATTCCATTGATCAGTGGACTTCCCAAGATACATAAAGACATGGCCAATCCTCCCCTTCGACCTATAGTAGCAGGCAGGGGATGGATTACTGAACCTTCCTCTATTTTTATTGAGCACAATTTAAGACCAATTGTAGATATGAATAGGTTCATTTTGAAAGATACAAAACAATTTTTAGTTGATTTATATGACTGTTTGAAAGATGTGACGGATGTATTGGGATTAACTTTTGTAACAATGGATGTGAAATCACTATTCACTGTCATTCCGAACCTGGTGGGCATTGACTACCTGACTAAACATCTGCAAAGGGTTTCTAAGTTATCTGAACCTAGGATTATGCTGCTTATGTCATTGTTAGAAGTTGTCTTACACAATAATATCTTTTGTTTTGAAGATAAGTGTTTTTTGCAGAAGGATGGCGTAGCTATGGGCACTTCGTGTGCCAATAGCTACGCCAACCTGTTTATGGCAGAATGGGAGAACACATACATGTATGAACTGTCTAGTTTTGTAGAACATATTGTGTTCTATAGACGCTTTGTGGATGACCTCTTCCTTATTTGGAGAGGTCCCATACATGCACTTCATGAATTTATTGAGCATCTGAACAATGTTACATCATATATTAAGTTTAGTCATGAGATATCTAGAACCAAAATAACTTTTCTTGATGTTTTTGTTGAGAAATTGCCCAATGGACTAGTTAACACTGGTGTTTTTAGGAAGAAATGCCACATTAATACCCTTTTACATCGTCAGAGCATGCATCCCCAATACATTTATAGAAATATTGTCAAAGGACAGGCAATGAGGGCCTCACGATACAACCCCACTACCATAGGATATGAAAAAGACTTGGATGACTTATATAATCGTTTATCTCAACGATGCTATAAGGACCATGAGATAGTAAAGGGATTTGAATGTGTACAAGATTCCAGATTAGGCATTGCAGCACCTTATTTTTCTGATAAGGGGTTATTAACTGAGGAATCATTATTAACTAATATACATAATACCCATGACCCGGCTTTCACTATGTTTTATACAACTGATGCCTGGAGAATTAAGGAAGTGGTCAAAGCCCACTGGAATATACTTACAATTGATACACAGGTCAGGGACAGAGTAGGTGAGTGCCCCCTTTTCAGGTACAAGAACAAGAAAAACCTTAGAAAGATTCTATGTGAAAGGAAAACATTTGAGACCTCACCGACAGACCCTTTGATTGGCACACGTGTCTGTGGTAGTTGTAATTACTGTCCTTACATCAACAATGATGTCATGTTTGTCCATCCTGTTAGCAACCACATCTATTATTTGAAAGCTACTGGGAATTGTTTATCTCTAAATGTTGTATACTTAGCTACCTGTCAGAAATGTGCCTCATTTTATATTGGAAAAACTAATAGATATCTAAAAGATCGTATACGTGAGCATCTTTACTCTATAAGAATGCAACATAGGAATAATGCACTCTCTAAACACGTTATGGAATCTGACCATACACATACGTTTACTTTTAGAATTCTAGAACAGATACAAGTGAATATGAGAGGAGGCGATGTAAGGACACATACTGAAGCTAGGGAGAACATGTGGATAATGAAGTTTAGATCAGATGTACCACCAGGATTGAATGCAAAATTATCTGTTAAACCATTCCTGAGAATGAGAAGACTTAAAGCTCGTTAACAGGTACACCAGTTCTTGTTTGTCATTTGTTTTGTTAGCTAATTACACATCCACCTTTTTATGACAGTTTTTTCGTCTATATGTATTTTTGATCAAACTAGATTTTCATATGACATTGAATTATACTAGAACATATATATTGTTTTTAATTTTTTTTGATATATTATTTTTAATTCTCTGACATTTATGTGTATTTTTCGTTAGCAGACATATTTAAATGCTATGTTAATTTGCAGATTTTTGCTAACTGCAGATGTCAGTTGTTTGCACAGATCATTATTCAATATATTTAACCTGTGCATGAAGTATTATCAACAGAATGAGTTGTTTTTTAATTTTTATTGTTCTGGGTTGAGTCAATGATTAGCATTTTCGCGCCTTTTTAGAGCTATATATATATGTTGTTTGTCATGTTTTCATGTTTTCATGTACGAGTCTGAAGAAGCCAAGTAGGTGAAAGCGCTTACTCGATTAAAATATTTGTGTTTTCAGTACGTCTTTACTGCGCTTGGGTTATTTATTATATCTCCTATAGCTGTGTTCACTCCTCCGTATCTGGATTTCGCTATTATTGAGACTATTTTATTGGATACTATAGGAGGAGGGTTAACTCCACTTCAGAGCTATTTTTCCTTGGATATTAAAATTAATGATAACATATCAAATAATTTAATTCATAAAGTAGAGATAGCTTTAGAAAAAATCAAACTACACAGTTATGTGATGACTTCAAAACTCTTCATAGATTAGTTAGTAGAAGTAGGATGTTAAACAAAAAGGCACAAATCAATAATGTATGAAATCCTCACACTAATAAGCTTAGTTCAGACATATAGGAAATGCTTAATATTTTTAAAAAATATCCATGAGGATCTTAATTAAGATTAAAATAATCTTGATTATTACAAAATTAAGTATTTAAAGAAAACTGTTACTAATAAACAAATATCTCTGTTTAATAAGCCTATTACCCT
Source organism: Protopterus annectens (assembly GCF_019279795.1). Taxonomy (NCBI): domain Eukaryota; kingdom Metazoa; phylum Chordata; order Ceratodontiformes; family Protopteridae; genus Protopterus; species Protopterus annectens. The sequence goes on from NC_056733.1 coordinate 1,080,090,468, forward strand.
AAAAGAAGTTAAAAAAGCTTTAACAAGGGAAAAATAGTAAAGCTGGTTTAAGTATGGAATTATATTGTCCGCTTCTGTTAAATATTTTAGAATTACTGAGTGACAGTTTCAGGATAATTCAGAGTGACAAAATAATTTCTCCATCATGGAAATTTTCTGTAATCTCACCTATATTTAAGCAAGAAAAGGATAATATGTTTGTTTCTTCATATAGACATATTTCATTATTAAATAGAGACTATAAAATATTTTCTTCCATCTTCACTACAAGATTAAGAGATACAATAGACTAATTAATAAAAATCAAACAGGATTTATAGTTAGTAAATTAATGTATGACAATATAAAAAGGACAATTATTATCTTAGATTCAGCAAATAAAATGAACAAAAAAGTAGCCTTAATTAGCTTATATATTGAGAGAGCTTTTGATTCTGTTGATTGGAACTACTTGTTTAAAACTTTAGAAGTATTTGTATTTCCAGAACAATTTATTGGGATATTACAAAACTTATGTAAAGACTCAAAAGCATACTTTAAAACTGGATCTTACATTTCTCGAGGATTCACTTTAAACAAAGGCACAAAGCAGAGTGCCCCTTATCCCCTCTACTATTTGCATTGGTTATCAAACCCTTAGCTAACAGCATAAGAAGTAACTGGAAAAATTGATAGATTCTCAATTAAGGATTATCAATCTAAAATGCAGCTTTTTGCAGATTATATTTTACTAATTATAGCAGATTTAAATTATTCAATGAAAGAAATAGACAAGGAAATTGAAAAGTTTCAAGAAGCATCATGGCTGAAATTTAATAATAATAAAACTGAAACTTTAGTGTTAAATTGATTACTAGATAGCAAAGTTGCCAGAATATTTAATAAAATATTATAAATTGGATGAATCTGTTAACCAGTTAACATTTTCCATCATTAAGAAATTAAATGAATTTATAGTTAATACAAGTGAAGAAGAATGGGACACTGTTCCTCATTATATGAATATATGAATGCTGTCATTGAAAGTAAATTGACCTGCAAAGGAAGTCTGTCCAAGTTACATAAGTTGATTATAAATAATAGTCATTTTGATGCAAAAGTCTGGAATCTTTTAGACAATACTGGATAAAGTGACACAGTAGTTGGTAAGAATAAAACATTTTATTACTTAAATCAGTAAGTCAAACTTCTTCAAGTTTATACTGGGAAGTTGTTATGTGTAAGTATATACATAGAATGTTGGTAACTCCATTTAAAATCTTTACATTTAGTAAAATGACTTCTTCAGTTTGTTGGAGATGTATTAAAGCTGATTGGACATATATGTTTATGGACTGTGAAAAATTAAATGCATATTGGGAAGAGATAAGTATATTTTTAAGGGGAGTTATGGCATGATAATTGTTCTTTAACTGGATCGATAATACTAATGAATGTTCCACATCCTTTAGCTGCAAAAGCCAAACAATAAAAAATGTTTTGTAGTCTTCTAGAAGTAGCTAGAAAAGTTATTACAAAAAACTGGAAATTAAACTCAGTTCCTATGTTCAAAGAAGTTTTTAAGTGTAGCAGTAATACTATGTAAAGCTGAAAAAGAAGTGATTAGAATAAGCTCTGTACATTATATTAAGACCTTTAGTTGATGGGATAGCCTTGAAATGTTGCTACTGAAATACCAAGACTCTTTATGTGCAAATGATGGAGTCATTGGTGACTCCATAGTCAGACACACTGACGTCCCGCTCACCAGACTGAGTAAGGAGAAGGTCACAGTAAGCTGCCTGTCGGGCGCTAGAATCCACCACATAACGCAAGCACTCAGGTCTCTCAACAGCAGGTACAAATACGACTCAGTCATTGTCCACGCTGGTGTAAACGACCTGAGACGTACCTCCTTGGACTACATGAAAAGAGACATTGAGGAGCTCTCTGATTATGTAGCCCAGGCAGGTATGACCCTGACCTTGAGCAGTATCCTACCTTCACCAAGAATGATGCCACAATACAGAGATAAGATGATCAGCTTTAACAATTGGCTTAAACACTGGTGTCATTCAAAGGGGATCCAGTGTCTGTCTGCCTGGGATGACATGCTGGACAAGCCATGCTGCTTCGCAAAGGACGGCTTGCACCTGTCACCCCTGGGATTCCGGATATTGGCAAAGGCTCTTGCCACCCCCATAGTGCCTTTTTTAGGCAAGGCTCAAATTCTAAACATACCACCCTAGAACACAAAAAAGGAAAAAACTAAGGGTAATGCTGCTCAATGCCAGAAGTCTGAATCTCAAAATGCACGCACTCGAGGCCCTTCTCAGTATGGAGAACATCGATGTCTGTGCTGTGACAGAAACCTGGTTCAAGGCTCCTGAGAGCACCCCAGCACTATCAGGTTTTACCTCATATCATGCGTTCCGGCCCCAAAATCCGGACAATACCAAGAAAGGAGGGGGGGTATCCATATTCATCAAGGACACCCACACCTCAAGACTGGTTGCAACGCATGATGCATCGGAGACCATCCAGGTGCAATTAACCATAGGCAAGACTGCTCTGCAAATTGTAGCATGTTACAGGCCACCCTCACAAACTCAGGAACCTCACATGGCCTTCCTGAAAACACTAGAGGGAATAAATGTATCACCAAACACCATCATACTAGGTGACTTCAATTACCCTAATATAGACTGGGAACACTACTCAAGCCCAAACACCCTAGCCCAAAAGTTCCTGGAATTCATAAACTCAAATGCCATGGAACAACTAGTTACCATCCCCACAAGAGGAGATAACATACTTGACCTCATTATCACGAACATGGGAGCACAATGTTCAACACCGGAAGTATACCCCTCACTGGTGAGATCAGATCACAAACTAATCTCGCTGGAGGTCCTCATCCCCACCCCACCTGAAATAAAAAAGACCACAGTAAAGAACTTCTCGAAAGCCGATTTCACACTTCTAAAGACTAGTGTGGTCTCCTTTAAGGCCCCCGAGCCGGCGGAAAACAGTACACAAGTTGCTGAATCACTTACAAATGCCTTCTACCAGCACCTGCAGGACTGCATGGATAAGGCAATCCCAAGCAAAACAAAGACTCTTTGTACCAAAGGCAAGCATCCAGTCTGGTGGACCCCAGCCATAAACAAACTCTACAACAAAAGGAGGAAGCTACTACAAGATAGAGCGAAATCCTTAAAAGGTAAGACACCCTTGATCACTATAAGTAAAAAACTAAGAGCTCTCATAAAATCATCCAAAGCAAATTTTGAGTGAAAAATAGCTAAAGACTCAAAAGACAATCATAAGGCCTTCTTTAGCTATGTTAGAAACCTGGGAGGAAACTCCCAGATATGCTCAGAACTAGTTCAAAATGATGTGAAGATTACTGATCCTACGGACATTGCCAACATACTGGCTGACAGGTTCAGTGCAAACTTCCCCCCCCAAAAGGAGAGATATCTATACCAAATGATTGCAGCCCCCAAACATCTCCAACGCCCAAGTGAGAACTGCACTCTCCCAAGCACAAAACACAGCATCCATGGGACCTGATGGTGTCCCTGGCTGTGTGCTCCACGAACTCAATGAGGAATTAAACCCACAGCTAGGACAGCTGTTTAATCAAAGTCTTACCTCTGGATACGCACCCAGGAGTGGTGCACTGCAACTGTGGTCCCACTTCACAAAGGCGGTGCCTCCACCGACCCTGGAAATTACCGGCCCATTAGCTTGACAAGCCTTATCTGCAAAGCCATGGAGAGGATCATAATGGACCTCATACATAAAGACATAGGGAATTTGCAGACTTTGGATCCAACCCAGTTTGGCTTTGTCAAAGGCAGATCATGCCTTTTAAACTTGGTTGACTTTTTCAAACAGTCACCAAAGCCATTGATGAGGGAAAGGCAGTCCATACAGCCTACCTCGATCTGGCGAAGGCCTTCGACACAATACCCCACTCGGGTATCATTGAAAAACTCATCAGCTTAAATATTAACCCATACATCACAAGATGGGTTGCAAACTGGCTGAGTGACAGAACCCACAGGGTCAGAGTTGCTGGCGCCATGTCAGACTCAAAGCCTGTCACAAGTGGTGTCCCACAGGGCTCAGTCCTGGGCCCACTCTTGTTTGGCATCTACTTCTCTGAAGTACAAGCAAACACAGGAGGGTTATGGCTGACAAAGTTTGCAGATGACTGCAAACTGGGCGCCATAGTAGAAAACACAGATATCCTTCAGAAGGGTCTCACAGAAACGGATAACTGGTGCCAGAGCCATGGCCTAAAGTTAAATGCCAAAAAATGCATAGTCATACCCTTTGGGAAAAACAAGGTTACCCCTAGCTACCAAATAGGTGGCAATCCACTGAGCACAGAAGAAGTTATCAGGGACCTGGGGACCCAGGTTGATAGTAGTCTGTCATTCGACACCCATGTAGCTAAAGTAGTTAGGAAGACCTTCTACATTGCCCACCTTATCATGAAGGGATCTCATCTAGATCAAGGGAGGTCATTGTCTCCCTCTACTCATCACTCATCAGACCAATGATTGAGTACAATGCCCCATTCGGAATGTATCTGACCCGACACTTGCAGCAGCTGGAGAGGCCACAAAGTTCCTCACCAAAAGGATAAAGGGTCTCAAAAATCTGTCCTATGCTGCCCGACTGAAAGAACTCCAGCTCTATTCAGTCGCTTACCGCTTGCTCAGAGGTGACCTTTGCCTAACATAGAAGGCCATGTCAAACCCAGATTTGATGAATATGCTTCACCTCAAAAATCTAGATCCATCAGAGCCACAAGGGCGGAGACTTAAACCTCGACACGGCTATTAATAGGACGTGCTGGAGGGATAGATTCATCACCCAAAGACTCCCTATGCTGTGGAACAAAATCCCGGTATATGTGAGGCAGAGCACCTCGCTGGCCTTGTTCAAGAGAAATCTTGACCAATGGATGGGAGATCGCAGATATACCCCAGGGATTACCTCAGTGTCACTGCTCGACAGAGGCACAGCAAAATAATGGGTATAGTTCCCCATACTAAAGGGGTGGCGTAAGCCACAAAACGATGGGCTAGGCTTGTAAATGCCCTCGGGCAGATAGCCTAGTATGAACCTATGAACCTATGAACCTATATTCTTAACATTGTATAACAGTATGTGATATTGAATGTTTTATTCCTGTGTTTATATTGTATATATGTTCAATAAACATTTTCTTAAAAAAGCCTAGAGAGAACATAACTTTCTTCTAGCAAACACACATGAGGATTTTCAGTATGACTTTGACAAAAGTATATTACCCAGTCGTTTTGTGATTCATTTGCACAGACACTATTTAGGCAAGCAGCACTTCTGCTAACTGAAAAGAGGTTGTGCAAAACATTTTTTTTTTATTTTCTGGAGCTTGGGGCTTTGAAACTACTATAAGCTAAAAAAATCATTAGAAGGCACAATGTCCCAAGCTTCATAAACAACATTTATTCAGTCAAGGGCAAAAATCTGTTTTTGAAAATCTATTTTTGATCAGCTATCATAAACCTATCAGGTACACATTGCACAGTTCTTTTTTTACTTTGGATTTAGTCATAATACATGGTTAAAAAGTTGGAAAAATGCAAATTCATAAAACCTGCAATGAGTATTTGTGATATGCACAACTTTGCATCTTTTCAGTTATTGTATATTGCCTTCAGACAGTACACAGTCATTACTTATTGTGCCTCTATAACCTTTGTAACCAGTGTAGTCTCGGAAATCATGGTCAAAAAATTTTCAAAATCCCCAAAATTATTTTGCTGTTTTGGTGTATAAACATCTACTAGGTTGGTCTTAAAAAGAGTCATGGTCTTTTTTCATGCTGTTCCGTCAAGAGCTTCTCAGAATTTAATGCAAAGTTTTTAACAAATAACATGCAATTAGCAAACATTGTTGGTCATCAAATATCATTTAGTCATATTTTAATTTTTACTTTCAATATCCAAGTATTTTGGGACAGTCAGTTTATCAAATCTAACTTCATCATTGATTCAGTGACACTGGATGAAACATCCCCAATAATATAATATAAAACAGTATTGAGGGAGCACTTCCCCCTCTCACTGCTGCTTATGATATATTATTGACTCACCATTCTAGCATGTTTGAAGAATATGACCAGACAAATCTGGTGTCAGTGAACCGCCAATAAAGAAAAATGCTGAGTGAATATAAGATAAAACATTAAATGTGTAGTTTTATTTTGTTCTGAAACCAATAGATTATGTAATATTAGGCCAATAATTTATGGCTAAAAGTTAAATCTGAGCCAAGATATTAAGTGACTGGTTATTGTTTTCATAGTGCCAGTAACATTAGTATGACAATCTGAAAAAAAAATGGTCAATGAATCATGAAATACTTAAAGTAACATTTCTGAAATAAGACCAAATCTAGAAAATGAATATGCTGTGCCATATAAATTACCCTCGTCACCTGGAAGGAAGAAAGGTAATTTGTGCACGTGTGCGTGTGTGTGTGTGTGTGTGTGTGTGTGTGTGTGTGTGTGTGTGTGTGTGTGTGTGTGTGTGTGTGTATTTATATATAAATTGCTATATTTTTTTTACATATGACCTGGAAGATGCAGTATAATCCAGTACAAGATTTAGAAAGCATTTCTGCCAGTCCCTGTCCTAACTTTGCCACGCAAACCATGGCATTGCCTTTTCTCATCAGCCTATTCACCTGTTTCAAAGACTGCTAAAAACAACCTTAGCTTGGAGGGAATGTCCTAAAGAATATGAATGTGTGATTTAACTGGTAGAAGATCTCATCATGCATGCCCCTGTATCTGTCTATTTGTTGCACTAGTTATCTTACATCTGTCCAAGTAATATTATCCCCCACTCAACCAACCATCTGATACACCCTTGAAGACAAAAGTCAACTTTTGTTCCACCAGTCCCTATGACAATATTTCTTTCCACAGTCCACCGTTTAAATCAAACTTTCCTCATGTCCATCTTATTCAAGTCCACCCTATCTGCCAGTCATGACTCTACACCCCCCTCCTATCTTTTTAGCTCCATCCCTCAACAGTGTTTCCTTCATATGCATATAAATACCATAATCTCCAGTTCTTATTTTTAATCCATTAGACACATTACACAGACCCAGTAACCTGTCTTCAAAACTCCATCTCTCCACTCTCTTACATTCTAAAATGCTTTTCTTTTCACTTACTCCAGCAGTTTTGCCTCCTTGACAACAAATGCCCTACAGACCTGCACACAATATGTAGATTAACCCTAAAGAATGACATCAATCCTAGAGATAAATGCTAAGAGGGAAAAGGGGAATTGGCCCTAACCTATTCAGCTCTAATAGCAGTACTGTTCACAAAAACTAAAAGTGGAAAATAAGTACAACTACATGAATACAAAGCATACAGTACTGTTCGTGGCTTTCTAGTACCATTCTTTAGCAGTGTCAGATTTTAAGTCTAGATTCATTTAAAGATCTTCATTTATCGTCTCAAGCAGCTCCACTTTTGCCACAGATGGGTGCACCTTCACATGTGCACGTCTTCACGGTGCATTGTCTTCCACCAAATGCAATCAACTGGCTCCACTCTGGAGGAAAACTCCTCATTTATTATACTCTCCCCTTTTATATGTTCTCTGTGGCTGTTTCCCTGCTCAAATGGAATGCCTGATATTATGACAACTCAAAAAAAATGAAATTGAGTGAAATTTCTAGTTTATATGACTGTGCTGAATAATCCTTTATAAACTATAAGTCTTTACTTTAAAAGATCCCTTGATTTGGAATACAGATCACTTGATTTTGAATGGCATACCTTTCTGCAGCTTTGCATATACATTAAAGTGCCTCTGAAAGTTTAGCTCATACACAACTCTAATATGTTGTCAAGATCTAAAATGTTCACTGCCTACTCACTCTTATCATTCACCACTCAGAGGTCTCACCTATCCCCAGTTCTTTACTGCATCTCACTGAATGTGCTCTGCACAGTTGTCTGATTATCCTAAGCTGCTTAACTCTATCTGTGAATTTGGAACTGGTCTTTGAGAGTCTTTATATCAGTTCATATCAGTTATGTATAGAATGACTGAAGTTTATTTGGCTTGAAATACAGAGTTTTGAGATAATTAACTTGAATGTGACACTGCTTAAATGCTACTTTGAAAAAATATAAACCAGAACATAGTACACTACACAAAATGTGGTACCATCTGCATGAGGTGAATTGACACCTCTCCATCTGATACACCCAGTATCCTCAAAGTAAATATATCTTCCTCCAAATATGACCACAAATGAAGGGTTTACACAAGCTTCACTTAACCACCATAGGTTGGTACTAGTCTAACTGCCCTTTTGGGCCATTTTAAGCCTAGCCAATTTTCCTTTCAAAGATGAGACTCAAACTGTGTACTTTGGGTCTGTGAGGTAAACAACTTAACTATTATGCCCATCCACAAACTTCATTCCTTAATCAACAAAGTTAATAATTCTGAGCCTTGGTAGTACAATGTTTCAGCCACCTATACAACAGACTGTATTCATCTACTCAAAGCCCCCAAATATAGCTTCAAAATAGTGACCATTCTTTACAGTGGCTAATCCATCCCTACACTTTTCTCCATGTCCAGCAAGAGACATATTATTAATGAGTACGTTTTAATACCGAACATTGACTCATTCATTATTAATTTTCTGTTTTGTGCACTGTCATCTCAGCAATTTATATTGTCACTGTATCAAGTTCAGAATTAAGCAGTTTTGCATTTTATATCTACATCCAAAATACCATTTGCTATTATTTATTTGTGCATTTATTTATTTATTTCTATTTGTTTACAGGGAAATTTAGACTGGGCAAACAAATTCCTTTTCAGTGGAGGCCAGGGTTGAAAAGCCCTGCATTATCAGTATACATTTGTTGTTTACTTACTTTTTTGCATTTCTATCATACTTAGCAATTTAATTTTGCATTTTACTTTAGAGTTGGCAAGCCAGCATGTAAAACTCTACTGCCAATCATTAGCGGACCGGAGTTCCGCTGTGGTGACCCCTAACCGGGAAAAGCCGAAAGACACAATCACTTTAGAGTTGTCATACATGTACCTGTTTATCTAAAGTGTTCCCTCCCAAAGTTGCCCTTAAATATGTTTACCCATGAAACAAAATAAATAAACAATACTAATGCATATTCCATTTGTATTCTCATTCCACAACTCTAATCCCAAATGTATGGGTCCAGTCTGATTTTCCACTAAAACAAAAAATAAATGACAAAGTAAAATCAAAAGCACTCGGTTTACTATGGGACATGTTTGCTACAAAGTTCAGTGTTAAGGCCATTGACTTTGTGAAACTGATTTGCAGTTCTGCCACTCTGTATCCTTTGAAACAAAGTGTTTTAAATGTAACTTCTTAACACTTTACCACAGTCTTAAAGTCAGACGTATTCAAGTGATGTAAAAGTAGAAACAATAATTCCAGTACTTCCATTTATACACAACAGAAAATTAAAGCTACAAAAGAATGTATTTACTTTTGTGAATTTCACATTCATTTACGTGTACATATCCTGTAAAATACTATAGCAAGAATACCAATCACAAACGTTGTACCTACAATTATTAAAATAAGCAGAAGAGTTTTATGGCACTGGTACAATGAATCAGAAATATCCTTAATGAGAGTACCATTGAGAGAAGATGGTGAGTCACAAACATAGCCAGCTGGCCAGTCTTCCATTTTAGACACCAGCTTTACAAGATCTTCCTTCATGGCAATAAACTCACAGTCACATCGGAATGTGTTCCCGCCAGCTTTCAAAGCAGTTAAATTATAAAGAGTGGATAGTTCCTCTTTTCCAAGGTGTGATATCCCATTTCCATCGATCCTTAAGTTACGTAGGTTTGGAAAGTTCATTAGCGAAGGGAGTTGAAGGAGTTGATTATTGGAGAGATCGAGCGTTATCACATTTGGCAAAGTTCCATTAAGAACTTTGAGTTTATTGTTACTCAAATCCAACACTTCGACTTGCTGTGGGAGGTAACCAAATGTATATTCTATGTTTGTACTAGACATGTTAAAGGTGTGAAAAGACTGTTGCCATGAACATGAAGAAAGAGGATTTAAGAAGTTATTTTGGCTTAGATGTAGATATTTTAGTTTTTTCATTCCTTGCAGAGTAAGGCAGATGTCCTCAAATGAGCTCAAATTGCAGTTTTGGAGTTTCAGAGTTGTAAGTTGTAGAAAACATCCCTGACATATAAAATGGTTCACTCCCTGTACATTCAGTGGATTTCCAGACAAATCTAAGGCATGTAGCATGCTTAACTGCTGGCTGATGTTATGTGGTACAGAGAATACTTGAGAGCTAATCACTGACAGTTCTTTTAACATTTGCAACCCACCAATCAAACTAGAAAGAGACATAATTTTTGAGAATGAATTAGATACATTTATTAATGTGATCGAAGTCATGCTCATATTAATGTTTGCGTTTATCTCTTTCTCAAATCCAGTTAAACTAGAGTTGTCTAAAACAAGATTAGTTGCTTTTGTTACAAAATCTTTAAATTTCTTTAAAAATTGTTGAGATACAGAGGCTCTGGTGAAAATGATTGTAGTCTGTTCAAGAAAAAAAGTATGTAAAATATTAGATGTCTCCAGTGCAGGCAATAGCTTATCTACATTTCCATCTCTTAATTCTAGAATTTCAGCTGTCATACAGCCCATTAGATCCACAAATGTTATATTACTTTCAATAGGACAGCTGCACCTTTTTTTCATTCTGAAACACTTACTTGCAATAGTTTTATCTTCCCAGCTAATTAGCAGTAGAATTAACATTAAATGTAGGCTTTGCATTGTTTTTTCTCCTGCAAGGAAAAAAGTAATACAGATCAATCTTTTTTATTCATGAATGTTACAAAGTATGCCAAGTTTCACATCACAATTCATTATTCTTTTATTTGACAAAGAAGAAATAGCCAACTATAAGTTGCCTTCTACTGTTATTTAACTTGCTAATATGTTTAACAAAGGCATTTGTTGTGCAACAGAATGACAGTTTCAATAATTTTTATAGAATCCAACAGGAAAGAAAACAAGTACAACACAGTATTTACAATATGTGAAAATTAGTTTACAATATTTCTGACCCATCTCCCTTTTCCCAATATAACAGTCAAGACCCTATGCCCTATTAATCCATTCATTTTTCCCAACCCCCAGAATAATATGTAGTGGCATTATTTTTACATAATATTGCACAATTGTGTCTTGTTGTTTTTTATTTTTTTTTTATTTTTTTCTACCACCTTTACTGGCCCAGCATATGGTACCCCATCAATGCTGGATCTACCAGCCTTGTCCTTCTCTCCCAGACTATTCCAGTAGTGCTGGAGCCAATCACAGACCTTAAGTACCCAGGGGCTCAGTATGTCTGTGAATCCATCCAGGAAGGACCCATTATCTCCCCCTCCCTTCGAGCCTAATGGTTCTTGCCAAAGGGGTGGGTGTGCAATGGAGATGTGCAGAGTATCTCCCAATCTCTGCAGGAGCTCAACCATGTCTGCACCCTTTTCTACTCTTCTAGGCATATCTACCTATGCATCATCCCTAGTCTCCACTAGAGACTGATACCAGAGATGCCCATATGGCCCCCCACCCAAACCTGGATGGTAACCCCCATCCCTCTCTGTTGTTCCATTAGTCAACCAAGCCATTAATCAAACCTGGATCAGCTGGGTTGTAGTCAGGACTTTATTCCTATATGCCACCAGAGCAGCTGTCTTGTTTTTATAATGTTACTCACTATTGGCAATATCTGCAGTATTGCCTGTTACTGATACTAAGTATATAAAAAATAACCTATCAACATTTTGATTTTTGGTGTTGTTGTATTTCTGCTTATTATTGGTTACTGTTGTGTTGCATCATTTAAAGCTACTGCTGTTCAGCACTGCACTAGAGAATACAGGGTTACCTCTGTGACATACTTTTATTACTTCTCTGACTGCTGTAGTGATACTGCACTGAAACTATTTGCTTTACAATTACTGCATTTGAAACTAACCATTTAGAATATCTGTAGCTGCTACAGTTACTGCACATAGAACCACTGGGTTACACTGTCTGTTGTTAATTGTTGTTTCTAGCTAGGTAGTTGCCACATTAGCCTACTGACTAAACCAATTTGATTTAAACAAGTTATTAACCTGTCTTGTTTTGTTTTACCTCTTCATCTGTACTGACCAACATGGAATCTTAGTCATCTTTTGCCCCTCATGTAGCCAGCCTGTTAGCACTGAGTATTTTGAAGCTGTCTAGTAACTGCCTCATTCTTACTGAAAACTATTTATTGCCCCACTTACAAAGATTTATTGTGCAACTGGCATGTGTAATTACATTAATCCAACTTATGCAGTGGTTGTTGAAAGTGCACTGCCCAAACCTCCCAAGCTAAAAGTTAAGAAGCCTCAGACATTAGTTAAGACAGCAACACACCCACCTTTACCTATCACACTCACAGCCACTATACATACCTCTAAAACAGAACAGTGTTATAATAATGGAGTTTTAGGCAACTGAATGGGGCCTACAGCTGGGGGAGGGGGGCATGGCCAGCTATCTGGTTCTCAGCTTTACTACTTTGGCCAACTTTGTCTGTTCTTTATGTGCCATCTTCTTTAATCCAATTTTCTATCACACATTTATATTTTAATTAAAATAAGTGTCTCGGGTACTTTCTAGCTCATAAAGCTGAACATTGCAGCAAAACAAGGACAGAAAAAAAAGATTAAAATGTGCTTCTTAATAAAACACACAAGCACAAAGACCAAAAGCCAAGTGCTGCTAATTCAGCTTTCTCTGGCAACCAGTGGTCAAGGTGACCACATCTTAACCAATGGTGTTGCATTGTGGGCCCAGTATTCATACAATCATGGTTTTAGGAAGTTGCTGGTGGCTGGCTGGCTCCATAGGATTTTCTAGTTCAGTCACTTGCATTCAATTTAACTATGGCTTTCTTCTTATCTTTGTGCTGTTTGAAGCTGTCCTTTAGGAATAGCTATGGCGTTAATATATCCTGGACTGAGTATTTTGTATTTATTTATTTTTCATAACCTGGCTGGATATGTTCATATCTCTTTCAATTGTCTTTTTTGTTTTGTTTTGCAGAACACCCACATTTTGTCTCACATTTTCCATGTCCTTCATATATATTTTTTTAATTTTCTAATAAATTACTGAAGACTACAGTCAAACCAGGCATTAGAGTTTCATACAATATTCTTATTAGCCTAAGAATGCATGCTTATGCAAAGCTTGTTTTTTCATAAACTTTTTAAGTTAATTAGAGCAATATTTATCTGTTTTATGCCTTTAGCACTATTTTGTGTATGTTCTTCCACTTAACACCCAATGGCATAAAAATGCTTTCTTACTGTGTTCTGACATTTGTTGAGGCTGCCTTCCTTAAAAGTGATTTAACAGTTAATAGGTGGCAGCATACAAAATGGCAAGGTGTAAGTTAGAAAATAAGATTGTTGATTTAGGATATCTTGGAGTAGAAATAACTGTTTTCACTCACTATTCATATTTTCATATTTGCATGTATATTTTGATAACAAAATAGCTGCATGTTATTTAAGAGCATGCTGTGAAATGCCATAGTGGGAGACTGTTTCTGTATAGTACAGTATGCTATAGATATAGGGCAGGATTCACGAAGGCTTACACGGAGTCTAAGAGTAGTGTAAGACTCCATGCAGCCTTCGCGATCCAGGAACAGCCCTAAAGTCCGTGTAAGAGACCAGCTAAAACGTCTCTGACACGGAGTGGGCGTGGATATGCTAATCACCTCACTTGCAGCTGAAAGGCATGCAAATGAGGTAGATTAGCGATCCACGAAGCCCAAAGCAGCCCGTGTAAGAGCCATTTTAGCTGCAGAAATGTACTCAGTTGACAACTGAGTACGTTTCTGCAAAAATCACAATGGAGCCATGTCAGCTCCAAATAAAGGGTGCATGTGTGTCAGGCAGCATGCCAATGGCCAAATATGTGGCCATTGGCAAGGTACCCTGATGCAAATATGAAAAATAAATATATTTTTTTTCGGCAATTGTTTAAACGCAGCGCAGCCCCGCGCAAACGGGCTGCGCTATATAAAACATAAAAATGAAGGTTATAAACCCACAAATGTGGGTTTTATGCAATACATGGATTTACAATGCAGGGATCAGCAGACCAAAAACAACATGGCCACCGTTTAGTGGTTGCTAAGGGGGGAAGCTGAGTCTAAGACATGTAACTAAGCATTAGTAGGCAATCTGATGTAAATGAGTGTTAGGATACTGAATCCCACAGTCACATAGCAAATGAGCACAGTCTGAGTAGTGTAAGAGATACATAAGGGGGAGGAATAGAGTAGGAGATAGGTGACATCACAGGGGGGAATGACAGAAAGAAATGCAGTTCATTGGAGGTCAGTGATACATGACAGATGTCAGACACATATCATGGAAAGAGGAGTGCCACAACATAAGCATGGGAAAGTCAAGAAATGGAAGGTGTACACTGTTGCTTACACCAAAGTTTCTTGCTGGGCGTGCATGCGCACGTGTGCACACCATAAAGCGCGAGTAGGGCAGTGTGAGCATGTGTAAGGCAGACTGAGCATGTGGGAGCCTGTTGGCAGATTTGTAAGACTGTTTGTGCTGGTGTGCGCGCGTTTTAACCCGAATAAGCATATTCTGAACCATGTAAGCATGTGTGTGCATGTGTAAGCCACTGTGAGCGTGTTTCTGCTGGTATGCACGTTGCTCCCCCCTGAGGAAACAGAAAGGAAAAAGGAAGCAACAGAATTAGTAGGAAGCTAGCAGGGAATACTGCTGGAGCTAGCAGGTGAAAACAATTAGAAGCTGGCAATTACACAGGCAGAATAGTAGCTCAGCCAAGCACTTAAAACTCTGCAAACAGCAGTGCAGGATGTTTCTCTCAAGAGACCCTGCAAGACAGGAGTAAGCTATTAGAAGCGAAAACTGAAAAAGCTGAACTCATAGCAGAAATGCTAGGGGCTGCCATAGCTGTCATAAGGAGACATAGACAACTTGCTGAGGGTGGTGACAATGCAGATGGTGCCAGACAACCCACAGTGAGGAGACGGAGAAGAGTGTACAGGCCCAGGGTCACCTACCATGGGTTACATGAGCTGGAGATAGTAGAGTGCTATAGAGTGGACAGAGACCTCCTGCATCAAATTGTCGAGCTGTGCAGGCCACGCCTCACACACAGAACCAACAGAGGGGAACCCATCCCAGTGGAAACCAAGGTATGTGTTGGCCTAAGAATACTAGCAACAGGTACCTTCCAGAGACCAACTGGTGATATGATGGGGATATCACAGGCATCAGCCTCCAGGGTACGGCACCAGTTCCTGGATGCCATGTCAGCACATGTCGGTGATCATGTATATTTCCCCAATACCCGTGAGGTACTGGCCAGCAATATGCGCCTCTTCCAGCAAATAGCGGAATACCCTGAGGTAGTGGGTGCAATAGACTGCATGTACATACGCATCAAAGCACCAGCCGGTGAGCGGGGTAGGGCCTACATTAACCGCAAGGGCTTCCCCTCCATCAACTGCCAGGTCATGTGTGATGCCCAGGGCATAACAATGAATGTGTGTGCTGGCTGCCCTGGGAGCTACCATGATTCCCATATCTGGCATTTGAAGCAGCTGTACCAGACATTTGCCAATGGGGACATCCCACATGGACACCTAGTGGGGGATGCAGGTTATGCACTGGAGCCGTGGCTGATGACACCCATCAGAAATGCACACACACCTAAACAGGAACGACATAATGAGGCACACGCACAAACACTTAATGTAATAGAGCGTGTGTTTGGGCTGCTCAAGTCACGGTTCCGGTGTCTGGACACATCTGTTGGAGCCTTGCAGTACTCACCAACTACATGTACCCAAATTGTCATGGTATGTGCTATGCTACATAATATGATCTTGCGAAAACAGCTGCAGCAGGACCAGCATAGGGTTGGGCCAAACAGCCACCCACCATTGCCAAGGCCATCACAGGCAGAGCATGACTCGGAGGAGAAACAACCTGAGCCTGCCCCAGTAGGCAGAAGGAGGCGTGCCCAGTATGCCCTGGCCTTGGCAAAGAGGCAATGCATAGCACATACACTGGCTCAGTAGGAACCCTGGGAATGATACCCCTCTCTGACTCACTCATATAATAACAGGGATGCCTAAAATGACATAACCTGCTCTCAAACATGTACAGGGAGTGCAGTATGTCCATCCAACAGAGGCAGCCCTGCAGCACCACCTGAGGCATGAATGCCATGTGTTAAGCAATGTAACACCATGTAGTATATGCACACTTGAGGACCCTGACTAACATCCTACCCTCACCAAGCATGATGCCACAATATGACAATGAGATGATCAATTGCAATAATTGGCTGAAGTATTGCAGTTAGTCAAAGGGGATCCAATGTGTGCCAGCCTGGGATGACATGCTGAGCATGACATGATGCTCCACCTGCTAGGACTGGCGTGCACCTATCAGTGCAGGCTGTATGGATACTGGCAAAGGCTGTTGTTACCCACAGCGTGCCCTGAATAGGTAAGGCTCAAAACACAAACCCACCTCCATAGGTATCACAAGGGATAATAACCTAGATGTAATGCTACCCAATGCCAGAAGTCTAAACAGCAAGATGCATGCAGTCTAAACTCACCCAGTATGGAGAATGTTGATATCTGTGCTGTAACAGAAAACTGGGTCAAGGCTCACAACAGCACCCTAACACTACCAGGTTACACCTCATACTGTGCTGTACAGCCTCAAAACATGGAACAAGCTACAAAAGGAGGGTGACTAGCAATAATTGTCAAGGATAACCACACCCCCGTGTTGGTACCACAACAAGAAGCAGCATGGACTAGCCATGGTCAAGTAACAGTGGTTAAAACTGCCTCCCAGTTTATAGCCTGCTACAGACTACCATCCCAACACCAGGAACTGCACCTGGCCTATGTTGGAATACATGAATATATCAAGTCCTCCAAACCACATTATATTGGGTGACTGAAAATACCCAGACATAGACTGGGAGCATTATACTAGCTCCAACACTGTAGGACAAAAGTTCCTAGAATCCATAAACCAAAATGCCCAGGAACAATGTACCACTTCCACAAGAGGGGTAAGCATACTGGGTGTGATAATCAGCAACATGGATACTGGATGGCAAGATGAGAAGTGTATCCCTCACTGGTAAGACCAGACCATAGAGTAATCACACTGGATATACACATCCTGACCACAGTCCCTGGCCAGAAAACCACAGTGAAAAACATGTGTAAAGCAAGAGTTGCACTCCTCCAAACTGATGTGGAATCACTAAAGGCCCTGTGCAGGTGCAAAATATGGGCCACACCTCAGAACCTGTTATACAGGCATTCCATGAACACTGCCAGGAATGCTTGGATTATGCAATCCTAAATTAAAACAAGACACAATGCCATACACGCAGGCATCTGACATGGTGGACTCCAGCCATTACCAAACCATGCAAGAGAATGAGGAAGCTACTACATGATAGAGCAAACATAAAAAGGGAAGTAATCACTGATCAGTAGTATGGCAATAAAATATGTCCACACATATAATCCACTAAGACCAGCTACAACAAGTTGAATCTGTGAATCTTGAGGCAATGTTACACCTCCCCAAGTACACAGACAACCCTCAACTCCTCCCAAGAAATACAAATATATGTGAGAAATGCAACCATTTATCCAAACTGGAGGCTGAGCTCCCTCAACTCAGTACTGTCAAAACTAGTCAGGAGGAGAAGGTAACCACACACACCACAAATCCAGTCCCACGGAGACCTATCACAACTGCAAACCAAAGACATAAACACAGAAAAACATTCCCGGAGGCCCGAATTACAAACACACCACACCAACAGATGCCTCCAAAGCAGACACCCAATCAAACAACCTCCAAACATAGCACATGCAACACATAGTCCACAAAGCTGGTGTGCCAAACAGTCACAGGCCAAAAGGAGAAACAACATGCCTGATACAGTTGTAATAGGTGACTCCATAGTGAGACACACTGCTGTCCCACTCACCAGACTGAACAAGGGAAAGGGTACAGTAAGCTGCCTGTAGGCTGCTACAATATGCCACATAACACAAGTATGCAGGTCACCCCAAAGCAAGTAGAAATATGATGCAGTCATAGTCCATGCTGGTGTGAATGACCTGAGATGTACCTCCCCGGACTACATGAAAAGAGACATAGATGAGCTCTCCGATTATGTAGTCCAGGCCGGTATGACACTGACCGTTTGCAGCATCCTACCCTCACCAAGAATGATGCCACAGTACAAACACAGAATGATCAGCTTTAACAAGTGGCACAATTACTGGTGTCATTCCAAGGGGATCCAATGTCTGTCTGCTTGGGATGTCATGCTTGACAAGCCACGCTGCTGTTCCAGGGATGGCTTGCACCTGTTACCCCTGGGCACATGGATATTGGATAAGGCTTTTGCCACCTCTATAGAGCCTTTCGTAGGCAAGGCTGAAAAGACTAACCCACCACCCTAGAAAACATAAGTAGAAAGAAACATAAGGGTAATGCTGACCAATGCCAGACATGTAAACCTCAATATGCATGCTCCCGAGGCCCTCCCCAGTATGGAGAACATCGATGTCTGTGCAGTGACAGAAACCTGCTGCAAGCCTCTTGACAGCACACCAGCACTACCAGGTTATACCACATATCATGTGTTATGGCCACAAAATCTGGACCAAAACATAAAAGGAGGGTGAGTATCCATATTCAGCACAGACACCCATACGTCCAGGTAACTGACAATGCACAAAGCGTTGGAGTCCACCCATATGCAACTAACCGTAGGCAAGACTGCTGTACAGTCTGTAGCATGCTACAGACCACACTCTCACACACAGGAACCCCACCCAGTCGTCCTGAAGACACTGGACAGTATGACTGTCCCACCAAATACCAAACAAGGTACTCACAAATTACCACATAGGTGGTAAACCATTATGTATGGAAGGAGTAATCAGGGGCCTAGGTACACAAGTGGACAGTAACCTGTTATGAGGCACTCACATTGCCAATGTGGCTAGGAAGACTGTCTATATTGGACACCGTATCATGAAAGGATTCACATCTACGTCAACAGAGGTCATTGTGCCCCTATACTGTTTTCTTATCAGACCCATAATCTAGTACAATGCCTCATTTGGGATGTACCTTACCTGACACCTGCAGCAGTTAGAAAGACCTCAAAGGTACCTCACCAAGAGGATAAAGGGTCTCAAATATATGTGATATGCTGCCTGGCTATAGACACCCCAGCTGAATGCAGTCACATACTGCCTACACAGAGGCGTTGTATGTCTATTGTACAAGGCCATGTCCAACACAGGAGGAATGGACATGCTCCACCTCAGAAAACTCAAAGCCATCGGAGCTGTGAGAGTGAGAGATGTCAACCTCAACACATAATGAAATAGGATGTGCTGGAGGGACAGATACATAACCCAGAGGCTCCCCACACCCTGGAACAGAATCCCACTCCATGTTAGGCAGAGCCCCTCACTGACACTCTTCAATAGGAATCTTGCCAAGTGGATGGATGATTGTAGATGTACACTGGGGGTCTTCACTGTGTCATGTCCAGACAGAGGCACAGTAAAATAAATCATAAATGGCCAGAATATTCACATAGCAAGGGGTGGCGAAAGCCACACACACTCTGGCTAGGCTTACAAATGCCCTAGGGTGGATAGCCTAGTATGAACCTATGAACCTATGAAGATACAAATTGTACAGGACACTAAGGATAATCCCAAGGCTTTCTCAACTGATGGTAGGAACTGTGTTGGGAATTCACAGATATGCTCTGAATCACATAAATATTACAAACAACATACCAAACACACACACACATATTGCCAACATACAACCTGACAGGTGCAGTGCAACCCCCCCCCCCCCGAATGCAAAATATCTATCCCAGCAAACTCGTGGCCCCCTGACATTGCAGATGCTGAGGTAACAGCCAGCATCTACAAAGCAAAACACACAGCAGCAATGGTATGAGATGGTGTCCTGGGCTGAGTCCAACATGGACTCCAAGAAGAATGGAATGCCAAATCACACTACTGCTCAATGTCAGCCTTACCACAGGATATGTACCCAAAGAGCAGTGTACAACAACAGTGGTCATTCTCAACAAAGGTGTTGCCTGAAAGGATACTGCAAACTACCACCCCAGAATCCTGAGAAGCTTGGTCTGCACAGCTATGGAAAGGATCAGCATGTACCGCAGACATAAAGATATTGGGGACCTACTGACACCGGACCCTACCCAGTGTGGCTTTCTTAAGTGCAGATCCTGCCCCTTAAACATGTTTGACTCATTTGAAACAGTCATTAAGGTCATTGATGAGGGCAATGTGGTCCACACAGCGTAGCTGGACCTTGCAAAGGCTTCCATACAATACCCTATGTGTTCATTATAGATATGCTCACCAGCTTAAATATAAACCCCTATACCAGTAGAGGGGTTGCAAACCAGACCAAGGACAGAACTGACATGATCAGACATGCTGCAGCCATGTCAGACTACAAACCAGATATAACTGGCATCCCACAAGGCTTGGTCCTGGGACCTCCCTCGTTTGGTATATATGTCCCATAGGTACAGGCCAACATGGAAGGACTGTGTCTGAACATGTTTGCAGAGGACTACAAACTGCCCACCATATCTGACCCTCCAGCTGACACAAGCATCCCACAAAAGGGCCACATAGAAACAGACAACTGGTGCCATATCCATGTCAGCAAGATAATTGCAGAAAAGTGTATAGTCAACCCCCATGGATATACAGTAAGTGCCCACCAATTACCACATAGATGTTAACCCATTACGTACTTAACATGTAATGAGAGACCTGGGGACACAAGGTGATAGATATCCCGCATTGGACAAACATGTGGCTGTAGTGATTACAGAAACATACCATATACCCACCTTACAGAAACATGCCATATACCCACCTAATCATGAAGGTTGCCAGATCTAGATAAGGGGAGGTCATTGTGGCTCTGCAGTCATCCTTCATCAGCATTACAATTGACTACAATAGCCCCTGTGGGATGTACCTCAGCAGACACCTCCATCAACTGTAAAGTCCCCAAAAGTACCTCACCAGGAGTATCAAAGAGCTTGAACAGATGCCATGTGTTTCCAGATTAAACAAACTGCAGCTCCACACACTGCCATACTGCCCACCCAGAGGCAAGCTGTGCCTGATGTATAAAGCCATGTCCAAGCTGGAATCAATGAACATGCTGCACCTTGTACAATCTGAATGGCAGTGAGCTATGCACATGAGAGACCTGAACCCCAGCACTGACATACATAGGACAAGCTGTACTGCATGATCCATAACACAGAAGCCACCCCCACTCATGAGTAAACTCCCAGTACAGGTTAGCCAGAGAGTCACTCATCGATCCTCCTCAAGAGGAATCTTGATGAGTGGATGGGAGATGGTAGGTTTACCCTGGGTATCACTGTTATGTCACAGGTAGATGGAGGCACAGTATACTAACCATGACATATGCCATGGCAAACTCCACTTACAATGTGTGTCGAAGGACAAACACACTCTCCGACTAGCATTAGAAATGGCCTAGGGCATATTGCTAGTGTTTGCCAATGTACACCTATGTTGTGGAATACACTACAATGTTGGACAAGCCTGGTTTAAGTAGTTCATATCTGAACATAATGCCACATGGTCAGATGTGCACAACTGGCCCCTAACCAGGCTGTTGTGCTCACTATGGAAATGTAAAGCAGTGATAGGACTAAAGCCCAGGATACTGTCCACCACAGTCAAAGTACTGAACCAGTACACTATACGGTACTACAGTGTTAGGTCAGTATGAAAGGATGTTGACAACTGTATGCAAGGTATCCCATGCAAACCCTGCAGGCACAGTATAATCCTGTTGTGTTCAAACACAAAGCAGTTGGACAGTAACTACACAACATTACACACAACACACAACCATAAACGGGAGATATTGTTGAAGTTCGCACTCATCCACAAATGTGGTGGGCTGCAGAGTTCAACATATGGAAAGCTCACACTGGGCATGCTCGCACATTTTGATAAATGACACATATGTCAGACAACATGCCATGGGAAGGCTGAACTGGGCATGCTCACACACTTAGGCCAAATCTCAGTTTAGCAGTTGGCCACACATATCTGGTATTTGTACGTGTTATTCCAAGAATCAACCACATTACAGCAATCTGCCCAGTGCACACAGTTAAATGACTACAGAGACATACGTGATATAGTGGATCCCTCCCATATTCAAACATCTTCCACAGATACACAAGTTGTTCATACAAACAGGGAATGCTATGGCAATAAAGACCTGCAAACAGTCTATCAGCAACAAATAATGTGCATCTGACAATTAAACATATGGGTGTAGAGGTCAACACTAGGCTGTTTGCCCTAGGGAATGACAGCTTAGCCAGAGTGTGCTTGGCATCTGCCTCCCCAGTACAGTAGGCTATTGTGCCACTGTAAAGTAGGTCACATAAGGCACCATGTGAGGCTAGCGTGCTGTGCCTCTGTCAAGCAGGGATACAGTGGAGATCCCAGGGTTTGAATTTGCTAAGCCACATCCATATTGTTGGTGTGTGCTGGAAGAGGGTTGCTGAGGACCTCTAACAGTAAGTGGGCATCAATAACAGACTGAGGGGAGCCTTATCTGCATTGTCTGGACAATTTCACTGTCAACACTGTGTCGTGATGATTATGAGGGATTGAAGTGTCGTGCCAGTACTATTCAGAGATGTCCTCCCTCTGTGGGCTACTGCTCTGCAATGTATTAGCTCACTCTGTCTGTTGGACAGCTCATATATGGCTGGTGTACACCTGACAGGTGTCCTGTTGTGGAGCAGTCATGGGTATATTTGGGATAGCATGATCAATGCAAACCTTCCACATGCTCATAGAATGCAATTGTCAAGGATTATGCAGAGTGGCCTGTATACTCCCCAGCATGGGTCCTTTGAAGTCTTCCACCCCAGTCTTCACAAGTGTAAAGTCTGCTTTTGATAAATACACTTTGTTTGCAGTGACAACCTTGCCTGGGGGTGGGGATGGGATATGGATGTCCAGGGAAAGGTGGGTATGGTCAGATATAAACAATGGTGGTCTACCTCTGGTGTGGAACAGTGAGTACCCATGTTGCAGATGGTCAGGTGCAATATGTATTCCCCCTTGTGGCTGTGGTGAGTGGTTCTGCCATAGCACATGGACTCACAAATTGTAGTAGCTGTAGGGTAATGTTGTAGAGGCCTGAGTAGTTCCCACACACAATATGCCTGTACCTGACGTTAACAACTAGAATGGTGTATGTGAACACCTGCATATCTTGGCACTGTTCCCAGGGAAGCAAAGTGTGTGTCCTGGATGTGGGAGGGGTGGTCTGGACTGGTTGTGTTGAGTGTTACAGGTCCTGTGGTCACGAAGCATGGTATAGAACATAACCTGCCAGTGCGATGTACATATCTGACCCTGAAGTAGGTGGCTGCAAATGCATATATATGCTATCCCCCACCTGACAAGTAGGACTAGATGTACATACCTCTGTAGAAATAATGATGTCAGCACCCTATAAATACTGCAGGTGCAGAACAGATGCCCAATAATTTGGATAGTTTGCTTTGCTAATGCATCTCTCTCAAGTGTCATACTATAATTAGTAAGGGGTTTGAATCCTGCAAATTC
The DNA here is from genome assembly GCF_019279795.1 of Protopterus annectens. Classification (NCBI taxonomy): domain Eukaryota; kingdom Metazoa; phylum Chordata; order Ceratodontiformes; family Protopteridae; genus Protopterus; species Protopterus annectens. The sequence goes on from NC_056733.1 coordinate 1,080,114,403, forward strand.
TCAGTGTGTGAGTGAACGGGGTTGGTGTGTATGCAAGTCTGTGTGAGGGAAATGTCCCTTTTGGCAACTGGGAAAACACACTACAGGATGCACATTCCCCTTTCTAAACACTGATGATGTTAGCACCCTATAAGTACAGCAGGAGAAGGGAAACCTCCCAATAATGCGAATAGCACGCTCAGCTAATGCGTCTGTCTCGAGTGTCATAACATAGTTAGGTAGGGGTTTGAATCCTGCAAATGCTCAGTGTGTGTGGAGGGGGGTTAGTGTGTGTGCAAGTCTGTATGAAAGAAATGTCCCTTTTGGCAACTAGGAGAACACACTACAGGATGCACATTCCCCTTTCTAAACACTGATGATGTCAGCACCCTATAAGTAGAGCAGGAGAAGGGAAGCCTCCCAGTAATGCGAATAGCGTGCTCTGCTAATGCATCTGTCTCAAGTGTCATAACATAATTAGATAGGGGTTTGAATCCAGCAAGTGTGTGTGTGTGTGTGGGGGGGGGGGGGGGTGTGTGCAATTATATGTGTGAGAGAACTGACCTTTTTGCCAACCAGTACAACACACCAGCTGCTGCATATTCCAATCTCTACACAGAGATGATGTCAGCACCCTACAAGTACAGCGGAAGATGGCAAATCTCCCAGTAATGCAAATAGCATGCTCTGCTACTGCATCTCTCACTACTGTCATAGCACAGTTAGTTATGGCTTTGAATTCCACACATGCCACTTGCGTTTTGTCACACAATGCCCATGTGTGTGGGTTGTTGTTCACAATAATGCATGACATCGATTAAACCAGTAATGGCAAAGGACACAGATGATGTATGTGTGTACCAAATACACATATGTACCTGTGACCTTCAATAGTTACCATGTCTGACACCTGCCACATGTGAATACATGGTATTTGCACTGGATAACATTATGACTGTGGTCTTCTGTGCGGGTGCTGCATGTGGTATGTGTATATACAGTGTGAGATGTATATGGTATCATCCTAGCAGCGAGGGATACACATCTGGTCTGGGGCATATAGTCTACATGTTGCTGATGAACAGGTGCTGCATGTTTTCACCTGTTGTGGGAGTGGTAACAAGTTGTTCCATAGCAATGCAGTGACTACATGCTAGGAAAGTTTCAGCTAGGGTGTTGTAGCTACAGTAATTCATCAGCATTCAGTAATACGTCAACATTCCTGGTGAGGGTATGATTGCCAACCAAGGTCAGGGTCATACCAGCCTGTGCCACATGCTCGGAGAGCCCTTCCATGTTCCCTATCATGTAGTCCAGGGAGGTACATCACAGGTCAGCCATAGTGGCATGGACAATGACTGAATCATATGTGTCCATGCCTCTGACTGACCTGTATGCTTGTGTTATGTGGTGGGCCATAGTGCCCCACAGGCATATCACTGTGACCTTCACTTTGTCCAGCCTGGTGAGCGTGACCTCACTGTACCGGACAATAAAGGTGCCTAACACAACTGTAGCAGGTGTGTTGTCTAGCCGTACAGGCTGTGACTGTTTGGCACACAGGATTTGTGTGCTATGTGTTATGCGTGCTGTGTTCTGGCATAACATATGCCTGTGTGCCAGCTGCAGAGGTGTCTGCTGCTCAGGCAGGATGCTATTCTTAGGCTCCACGAATGGCCCAGTGTGTTCACGTGTTTGTATTGCTGTCAGTGTAGGTCTACATCAGACTGGTATTATAGTCACTGTAGTATTTCATGCCACCTGACAGGTTATGCCAGTACTGGGTTCAGAGTTCTTAGTCCCCAGTTTGGCTATGTGGTTGCATCTCATACATGTGTTGTATGTCCATGTGTAGGGGAGAGGGTTGACTGTGTACATGTGGCAGCTGTGACATTGCCACATGACCCACATATTCCACAACTGTACCATACAGGTGACTGACAACTGACCTTTGCACATGCTACCATAGTATTGTGATTGTCATGGTGATTAACAGCACATAGGGCCAATGGGGAACAAGGTACATAGGTTCATAGGTTCATACTAGGCTATCTGCCCTAGGGCATTTATAAACCTAGCCAGAATGTGTTTGGCTTTCGCCACCCATTGTAAATTTATCTTGCTATGCCCTTTTTCGAGGTTAGTATACTGTGCCTCTGTCTAACAGTGACACAGAAGTGATACCCGGGGTAAACCTACGATGTCCTATCCACTCATCAAGATTCCTCTTGAAGAGAGTCAATGAGGGACTCTGCCTAACCTGGACTGGGATTTTATTCCAAAGTGAAGGGAGCCTCTGGGTTATGAATCTGTCCCTCCAGCATGTCCTATTTATTTCAGTGCTGAGGTTCAAGTCTCTCGAGTGCATAGCTCGATGGGATTTGGATATTCTGAGGTGCAGCATGCCCATTAATTCCGGGTTGGACATGGCTTTATACGTCAGGCACAGATCGCCTCTGAACAGGCGGTATGCCACTGAGTAGAGCTGGAGTTTCTTTAACCGGTCAGCATATGGCATCTGTTTGAGCCCTTTGATCCTCTTGGTGAGGTACTTTTGGGGTCTTTCCAGTTGCTGTAGGTGTCTGGTAAGTTACATCCCAACAGGGGCATTGTACTCAATTATGGGCCCGATGAGGGATGAGTAAAGAGGCACAATGTCCTCCCCTGATCTAGATGTGAATCCCTTCATGATGAGGTGGGCTATATAAAATGTTTTTCTCACCACTTTGGCCATGTGGTTGTCAAATGAGAGATTGCTATCAACTTGGGTCCCCCGGTTCCTAATTACTTCTTCTGTACTTAATGGATTACCACCTATGTGGTACTTTGTGGGCACTTTGTTTTTGCCAAAGGGGATGACTATACACTTTTTGGCATTCAGCTTGAGGCCATGGCTCTGGCACAAGTTGTCTGTTTCTATGAGGCCCTTTTGGAGGATGGTTGTGTTGGCTGGAGAGTCGATTATGGCGGCCAGTTTACAGTCATCTGTGAATTTGGTCAGCCACAGTCCTTCCGTGTTGGCCTGTACCTCCGAGAAATATATACCGAACAAGAGAGGTCCCAGGACTGAGCCTTGTGGGACACCACTTGTAACTGGTTTGGAGACTGACATGGCTCCAGCAATTCTAACCATGTGGGTTCTGTCCTTGAGCCAGTGTGCAATCCATCTAGTGGCATAGGGGTTTATATTTAAGCTGGTGGGCTTCTCTAGAATGCCTGAGTGGGGTATTGTATCGAAGGCTTTTGCGAGGTCCAGGTAGGCTTTGTGGACCACCTTCCCCTCGTCAATGGCCTTGGTGACTGTTTCAAAGAAATCAACCAGGTTTAAGAGGCAGGATCTGCCCTTAACAAAGCCAAACTGGGTATGATCCAGTGTCTGTAGGTCCCCAATATCTTTATTTATGAGGTCCATGTTGATCCTTTCCATAGCTTTGCAGACCAAGCTAGTCAGGCTTATGGGGCGATAGTGTCCAGGATCCATTGAAGCACCACCTTTATGGAGAGGGACCACTGTTGCTGTACGGCACTCTTTGGCCACATATCCTGTAGTAAGGCTGGGATTGAACAGTAGTGTTATGTTTGGGTGTAGCTCTTCTTGGAGTTCATGTAGGACATAGCCTGGGACACTGTCTGGTCCCATTGATGCTGTGTTATTTTGCTTTGGAGAGGGTGGCTCTTACCTGAGCATCTGAGATTCCTAACATAACTAAAGAAAGCCTTGTGATTATCCTTAGTGTCCTGTGCAATTTTCTCTCGAAGCTGGCCTTAGACAATCTTATGAGTGCCTGTAGTTTTCTGCTAATACTGATCAGTGATGCCTTCCCTTTTTGGGATTTTGCTGTATCATTTAGTAGCTTCCTCCTTCTGTTGTATAGTTTGTTTATGGCTGGGGTCCACCAGGCAGGACATCTGCCTTTGGAGGACTGGGTCTTGGCTTTATTTGGGATCGCATGATCCATGCATTCCTGAAGGTGTCCATAGAATGCATTTATAGAGGAATCTGCGGTCTGGGCCGTATTTTCCACAGGCCCGGGGGCTTTGAAGGTTTCCACCTCGGTTTTGAGGAGTGTGAATTTGCTTTAGAGAAGTTGTTCACTGTGGTTTTCTGGGCAGGGGGTGGGGTCGGGATGTGAATATCCAGTGAGATTAGTTTATGGTCTGATCTTACCAGTGAGGGATACACTTCTGGTCTGGAGCATAGAGTCCCCATGTTGGTGATGATCAGGTCCAGTATGTTTTCCCCTCTTGTGGGAGTGGTAACAAGTTGTACCATAGCATTTGAGTTAATAAATTCTAGGAATCTTTGGGCTAGGGTGTTGGAGCTAGAGTCATGCTCCCAGTCTATGTTTGGGTAGTTGAAGTCGCCCAGTATAATGGTGTCTGGAGAGACCTTCATATTTTCCACTGTTCTCAGGAAGGCCGAGTGCGGTTCTTGGGTTTGGCAGGGTGGTCTGTAGCAGGCTATAACCTGGAAGGCAGTTTTACCCACTGTTAGTTGCACATGGATAGTCTCTGATGCTTGGTGCTTTGCCACCAACCTGGAGGTGTGGGTATCTTTGATAAATATCGATACTCCCCCTCCTTTTGTGGTTCGGTCCAAGTTTTGGGGCTGAAAAGCATGGTATGAGGTATAACCTGGTAGTGCTGGGGTGCTCTCAGTAGCCCTGAACCAGGTATCTGTTACTGCACAGATATCGATGTTCTCCATGCTAAGGAGAGTTTCGAGTGCGTGCATCTTGAGGTTTAGAATTTTGGCGTTGAGTAGCATTACTCTTAGTTTCTTATCCCTTGTGATATCTATGGAGGTGGGTTTCTCTTTTGAGCCTTGCCTAACCAAGGCACTATGGGGGTAGCAAGAGCCTTTGCCAATATCCGAAAGCCCAGGGGTGACAGGTGCAAGCTGTCCCTAGTGAAGCAGGTGGTTCAACAGAAGGTGAGTATGTGAGGGTGTAGTGCCTGTGATTAGTTAGCAGTGGCATATATGACTGCTCACGTGGACAAATGCCAGGTAAGTCATATGAAATGTGTCACAGGCAACGTACATGTGAACAGGACAAACAGTGATGTTCTGTCAAGTGATACATGGAAATACATATAGTAAGCTATGCAGATGTCACTAGGAGTCCACAGAAGCTCTGTAGCTCTGCATTGCAGGTGGGATCAGTATTCCAGGGTAACTGCAAGCAAACATGCATGCAAACAAAGCTACAGTAAGCAGGGCTGCATGTAGTCCATTGTACAACAAACAAGCTGTACCACTTCCAGTAGGTAACACTGCAAATATGCAGGCACTATGCACATGTACATGGAAATACACAGGTCAGATGGCTAGGGTCCAGTCTCAGCGCACACAAGTGTACAGACCATGTACCGTCAGGATGTACAATAACTGGATGGAAACCCATGTGCTCATACCTGCAGTAATACACTTGTCAAATAACAGACACTGAGCCTTCACTCAGTGGTTCCATACTTAGTAGGATGTATGCTACCTGGCCTGCCACCACAGTATCCCTGACATGTATGGGGACTCTCCCTCCTGTGACAGTTAGTTTTGTGTGTTGGGGCTGTCTAGCATGATATGAGATGTGAGCTTGCAGTGCTAGGGTGCTCCTGTGTGTCCTGTACCAGTCGTGTAGTACTGCACACCTATCAACATCCTCAAACATCCGCATTGCAGAGTCCAGTGTGGGCAACATGCCACTTGCAGTTTACATGTCCATCATTGCGTATTAATACTTTCATTACCTTATCCCCTGTGCTATCTATGTATGTAGCCTTCTTTTGACATCCTTACCACCAGTATGCCAACATGTGCAGATGATACACTATGGTACTTACCATGGGTGTAGACAACAGTACATGACAATCATACCCTTACTGCATCAGGCATGCTATGATATACCCACAATTATATCAGCACACAGTACTGTTAACAACATGATACTATTACTACATGTCGATGTAGTCAGCCTGTGCATCAGCAACATGTTAACCTGTACCTGCACTGATGTTACAGATTGCAGGAGGTGGCACAGTTTCATCATATGCACAGGGTGTGAACTTGGTATGCCTGAGTCAGCCACCGATACCACCAATTGACATGTATGTGTGTTAGTGAGGGGCAGCAGTACAAGGTGGGGCAATGTTGATGCAGTGTGTGCGTGTATGTGGTAGCCCTAGGTGTTTTCAATTCGCATGTGTGTATGGATACACACAGTTCCACTTCATGGCTGCCATATACTGGTGTTTGTGGACAGCCACAGACTGTACCTGCCAGGTCATACAGATCAGTGTCTCTGGCCACGGACACGGTACCTGTGCCTTGCAGTGGTGCTATGGACTGTATCCGGTACCAACCCAGACTGGGTACTGTCATCAGAAGCAGGTGTTCATTGACTGGACACAGATCCCTGTCGGGCCTGGCCAGAGCCACATGCACGTGGTCTCCTGGGGTGGTCTGATGACAGCACAGTCCCAGCATTGCTGGGGCTGCTGCTGGCATTATGGGGGTGGCTGCGGCCCTGTTGTCATCCGCGATGACTGCCAGCTGCTGCTGTTGCTTGCATACGCCCACATCGATGCCTCAACCGTCCACCATTGCCCTGGCTCATGGACATGTAGTTGTGGAACCGGTCTAATATGTCCCCACAATGTCTGTCTATGGCATCGGTGAAATTACGGATGGCAGCCGCAATGTCACGCATACTGTCAGTCATGGCTGTGCGACATGCTGTCAGCTCCCTCAGACCCTGTCTGGTGTACCGTTCCATACGTGACTGTGCCTGCATGACAGCCTGAAACATAGCTGAGGTTGTAAGACCTCTGTGGGCACATCTGACAGGGGCAGTACGCCCACGGATGTTCCCACGAGAACCCCTGGACATCTGTCTGTGTGGTACCATCTCAGGGCCATGCCCATGGCTGCTCTGTGGGGATGCATGTGCCACAGATACCACATTACCCTGGTCAATGCCCACTGTATGCTGTCCATCACCTAGGGACATTGGTGACAAAGGGTGTATTGGCAGGATAACTGTGCACATTGATGGGGTTGACAGCTGTGTACTGTCAATTGGCTGACCAATGACGGACCCTGGCATACCTTCCTGTGCCATTACACAGATGTCATCATTATCAGTACCCATGGCACCTGATTCAGGTTCCCTGCTGCATGACACCAGAGCAGCACCAGAACCTGTGGGAGGGAAACAGGAAACACAGTTTACAATGTCTACACAATATTACCAGTGATGCCCACATCCACACATGCACAGGTCCACACATGCACACATGCACACATGCACAGGTGCACACATGCACACATGCACACATGCACACATGCACAGGTGCACACATGCACACATGCACACATGCACAGTTGCACACAGTTGTACACTACTCAGTATGTGAGATATCAACACACAGACACAGACACACCTGCATGCATACACAGAGCACTACTCAGTGAGCCTAATATTACTATTACTATCAAGACTATTAAAGGTATTGTTAATACGCACTCACCAGCATGGATAGGCTGCATTGCTTTTACACCGGAGGGACCTGCAGAAGTGAGGAAACTAATGTCAGTGGGCACAACTGTGCCATTGCTACTGAGTATGATACAGGTCAGTAGTACAACAGTCGCCTTTCACAGGTATTGAGGATATCACACTTGCACATTAAATACTGTGATGACAGCTACAAACCAAGGACACACCTCACACATGCATTAACTACCAGTGTACACAACAGTCAACTATACATATGGCATATTACCTGCACGCTCATAGTCTTGCTGCTGCATGGCTCCAGCCTCCATCATAATGCATGTCTGCTGCTGTTGTTGTTGTTGGCGGGCTGGAGCCACTACACTCATGAGTAGTCCCTCCAGTCTGGTGGGGGGATGTGTAGCCACCCCACCACCTGTGGCGACCTGTTGCCTGTGGATATCCGACGCACGCTGACGGACATGTCTGATTAAATCACTGCAGTGATGTCGTACCTGCTCATATGTCCTATTATGCGTGCCTATGTCATTTACCCGATGGACTAGGTCTTTCCACAGTACAGCCCTCTCCTGCTGATTCTGGCTGGTGCGGGAAAAGAGTATTGCATAATCTCGCACCAGGCTCTGGTGTACCTCCTCATCCTCAGCTGCAGAGTAAGCTGGATTTTGTGGGTGAGCTATGGTCCTGAAAAAGGAAATAACATGATATCAGCAATATATGTCAGCAGAAATTGGCACACATACTACACATGCTACTCGACTGTTGTGATACAACATATCTCACATATATAGCATCTGTCTGTCTATTGGTGGATACACATGTAAATGGCCAGGTATCAGTGCTCAGCCAGCAACTGTGCAACAGTACCTGGCACACTCCATACAACATACTACCAAACCCCAGCAGTCAGAACACTGATTCAGGTCCAAAGCACCTCCTCACTCTGGGGGTTTGTATCTAGGTACTGCATGGGGTACATCATCAACTATTGTGAGCTGACCACAAACTAATTGCCCTGGATATACATATCCCACCTCCACCACCAGCACAAATGACTATAGTGAATAACATTGCAAATGCAAACTTTACACTTTGTAACAGTGACATGGTATCCTTTCAGACCACTGGGCCAGTGGAAGACACAACCCACAATGCTGACCCCGTCACAAATGATTTCTACGGACATCTCCGAGAATGCATGGATCATGCAATCCCATATAAGACAAAGACACTCTCCACAAAGGGACAGCATCCTGTCTGGTGGACCCCAGCCATAGACAGATTGTATTACAAAAGATGGAAGCTACTGCAAGACAGAGCATAATTTCATAAAGGGAAGGCATGTCTGATCAGCACTAGTAAGAAGCTATTTTCTCTCATACAAACATCCATGGGCAACTTTGAGAGGGAAATCAACAGAGACACTATAGATAACCACAAGGCCTTTTTCAGTTATGTTAGCAACCTGGTCAGAAACCCTCCACTATGCTCATAGTTAGTACACAACAACAAATAATTCACTGAACCCACAGATATTGGCAACATTGTGGCAGACAGGTACAGTACAGGTTTCCCCCCTCCCTCTCCCCCAAAATAAGACATAGTTATCCCAGCTGACTGTAACCTCCCTGTCATCACAGATGTCTAGGTGAGAGCCACCCTCAGGAAAGCAGAATACACAACATGAATGGGACCTGATGGTATCTCCGGTTGCATGCTACATGAACTCCAAGAGGAGCTAAACACACATATAGAAGTGCTATGTAACACTAGCCTGACTACAGGATATGTACCTGTACACTGGCACACAGCAGCAGTGGTTTCACTCCATGAAGGAGGCACCTCTACATACCAATACAATACAACACAATACAATACATTACAATACAATACTATACAATATGCTATTGCCCCTGGGACTACAGCAGTATACTGCTCTGCTACCCTGACCATTGTGACACATGTGATGTGATGGTACCTGCTGCTGTCAAACAGTTACACAGGGTGACTCATATGACATATTACCTATCTGACTAACATTCAGCAGGGGTATGTGTGGCATGTACTCATGGGGAGTCTTGCTTCTTAACACTGTGTGGTTTATTGCAGGGTATGCCTTATCTGTGGGTAGGAACCTGTAACTCCACCATGTGCTATCTATTGCAGTGGCATGGACAACACACAGCAGTCATTTAGGTTGTGGATGGTGTGAGGTGTTACTATGGTTGTTGGACATCGGTCATGGGTGTGACTTAAATATGTAAATCCAGGAGTGGTAACCTCTATGTGGGTAGTATGTGTGTACTCTGTGGTGTTGTCAGTCACTGTGCATTGGTAATGTGTTTGAGTGCATTGTCACAGTGTTGTACATGTCACTGTGTCCTTCTCCATATCTGTAGCTGTCATGTGAGGTACATACCGTGGCAGCCATTATGTGGTGTGGAGGGGTACACTGACCTACATGTCCGTAGCTGACACACCATGTCTTCTGACACATACCATGTGCAGGTATTCCAGGAATAGTGTGCCACTGTGAATATCATTGGGGGGACTATTGTACACATTTATGACCCTGTTCACCCCTGACACATGCAGTGGTGGGCAGCCAATCACATATCTGGTGGTTACTGGTGTTGGTGATTTGAAATGGGGTATGGTACTCCAGTTTTGACACTGGTGTTCACTCCATGCCTTTGTCACCAGGCACCTGTTGCAATACATCTGTACACATGTGCCTCACTCAGAATATATATACATCTCTCTCTCTCTCTCTATATATATATATATATATAGATATATCTATATGTATATATATATATATATATATATATATATATATATATATATATATATATGTCTGTATACATATACACATATATATATTGATGTACATATATTGCTATAGATATGGAGAGGGGGGGTGTGACAGAGAGGGAGTGAGAGTGACAGAGGGGGTGGGACAGGAGGAGTGTGAGATCGTCATATACAGTCATACCTGTAGATAGTCAGATCTGTCTGTCTATGTATATGTATCTACATATATCTATATCTGTATGTGTGTATTACATATATATGTTTGTACATATTCTATCTACATCTGTCCATGTATTCCTACATCTCTCTCTATGTATGTATACATATATGCATATTATATATATATATATATATATATATATATATATATATATATATATATATACATATATTGACATACATACGTATCCATATGATAGATAGGTATATCCACATGTTTGTTTACCATACTGTATACACACACTAACATACTGCTAAACATACATAACTGTGAAACCTACTTTGTACATTGCACTACAACCTACATTCAACCTACATTGACATGTGCACATAGATGCTCTCACATACAAATGTATTTACAGCCTTCACTGATAGTTGCTGTATGGCCCCTGCCCTTTGCACATCTTCATATACATATGGATACAGACCAATGACACATATGGAGGGTTCTCAGTATGTAGACTTTTATAGTGTTACATTACATTACCTGTGTTTGTCACAGCTGCTTGTGTTGCCGTCTGGTTTTGTGTCCTGCTGTTCCACTTGCCAGTTGTCAGCTTTCAGGTGGCTGTTGCTGACCAGTTTTGTTTGTGTATGTTTAATTTTGTTTTTCTGTTTCTCTGTCTCTCTGTCTCTCTCTCTCTCTCTCTCTCTCTCTCTCTGTCTCTCACTACCTCCACAGGGTGCAATGAAAGTATTGCATGTGTGGACTGGGAGTACAGCATGCTTTTGTAGGTATCTGCATATGTCCATGTGATGGCCTCTGCACCAATTGTTAGCCAGCATTTGCTAATTGCATGCAGCCAGTTGTGTACTGATTGCAGTTCTCACTGTGATTTCAGAACAGTGCTATAAAAAGGTATGTGAGATAGGCGTAGCCCTTTCAGATTTTAAGGGCAGGGACCATGCTGGTATGCTGTGGACACTGTTCTGTGAGTGTAAAGGTTAGTATCTCTCTCATATTTCCGGCTGTGTTGTAGATTTACATTTCTCCATTCATTTCTCCAGTTTCCTGTACTAAGTGTGTATGTACACTGACACCTAAGACTACTACTACTGTTAATGTGGGTGTGTGTGCTTTCCTGTGGGACATGTGGTGTAACTGGTGTATAGCAGTGGCTCTTGCACTTTGTTGCTATGGCTTCAATATTTGCCCTTTACAGTCACTACTTGTATGCCGGTTAGGTGTCTTGACTGTAGTGTGCTGCTGTGGCTTTCCTATTTTCCATGTACATTCACACCTTGGAATGCTTGCTATATCTGCTAGGGTGTTACAGCATGCAGTGTGGTCTGGCCATGGTGTGGGCCTTGACATTTCTTAGGGTATTTGAGTATGCTGCTGTGCAGGCCCCAGAGACTCTCAGGTGCATCTGTTATCTGCCTCATGGAATGGTACATATCAGTGGGGTACACCCATTAAATTGTCTGGTATTCTGCATTTGTGACTGTGGGATAGCATGAACATATGTATTACTACACTTTTTCTGTCGTGCAAGTGGTGCATACTTTCAGGACTTCATAGTTACCATTGCATGTGTTGTAACACCTTTCTGCCTACTCTTTGTACATTTCACATGGAGACTGTGGGGCATCCCTGTAACTCAGTCACTGTTGCTATGTCTAGGCTCTTAACTATTCAAATATGGCAGTGTCAGACCTCTCAAGTGTACAGATATTTGCAGGTTGTCCACATTTCTGCCTCATATTTTGCTCAATATCTCATGCACAGCTCTTTCTGGCAAATCACTCTGGGCTCAAGTCAGAATATAGTGACAAACATTTAAGTTTCAGACTTCATATCCTTCCAAACATCCAACAAAATGCAGAACCTGTTACTCTCTGAACTGTCTAAGTTTGTTGTAACATTATTTGGAATGTGTCCCTGGTTTTGGCCCTTTGCTCCACATATTTTATTACTTGGCCCGAATGTGTTCCTGTAACAGGTTGTGGGGTATGGGCAGTGATTATCCTGCTGTGAGTATGTGTGTGGCTTGCAAGGTGCTACAGTGACATTATTACCTACTAGCTACCAACTAGCATGGCTGTTTCTGTTCACACACTACTATAGAAATCCACTAGATTTGACAGTAAATATACATGACATGCTTTGTGTACTACACATCCTATATTCCCTTTACATTCATTCCTACTATTACATGATATATTTATTGTAGCACAATGTTCTTATATAACAGTCATGGCTTAGTGGTAAGTCATGCAGACTACTGTTTCCAAGGTGCTGGATTCGGGACTGACAGTGGGATTTTATTTTGCTTTTGAGCAGACTACATGACTTGTCATTCAGAGTGACTAAGGCACTTTTAAGCAGTTGTAACCGGGTTAGCGCTGGTTTGCGTGGAGCTCCCACATGCGCACTGGCATTCAGCTCCGTGCACACCCGCTTACAACCGCTTAAAAGTGCTTGCTCGGCGCACACCTGTGCTATTTTCTTTGAAAGAAATGAAAATGGGGAGACAGGAAAGTGGTGAAAAAGGGGTTACAAAGATGGTAAGATAGTAGGGAAACAAGCTTGGGTTTTGCAGGAGGGATGTAGGTAAGGCCCATAGCTGCCCATTTCTTCATCAGCAACAGCTGTGCATATGTTTGTAATTTGGTGTGACATTTGAAACCTTCCACCCCTGAGAGAGGTGTAAGGACAACAATAATACTTGTTGTACAGCCAATTGTAATTGACAGTTTCCATGTCCAGCAGACATGTGTGCGAAATGGGCAGCTATGTATGGGGCATAATTCTTTTGGGTACAGAGTGCCCTTTTTTTTTTTTTTTCAGGTGAGAATGGTATGTCAGGTAAAGGAAGTCAGTATAGCTGGGGTGGTAGGTTGGGTAGGTCAACAGACAAGACAAACAAGATGCATACAGGGGCGGTGTATGACACGTGTGGGGGGGGGTTACACAATTGACGGGGACGGATGTTTGGATATCCAGAGCCCATGAGCCCACAGATGACAACAGTGGAACTGATATCCCCACCCATGGGCAGTTGCCACTGTGCCTTCACTGCCCAGGATGGGGCTGTGCTGGGGGCTGTGTAGGTCGGGCAGCAGCCATGCCCATTAGTTGTTTCACCTGTGCCTCAAGCTGGCATAGGGGCCCAAGAACAGCTTCCTGGATCTCCCTACGCACCACAGTCCAGATGCTATGGAGGGTGAGTGGTGGTTCTCCTCCGGCCACACTTGCAGAGGGGGGATGAGCCCCATCCCCTGCAGCGCTTCCACCTGCAGGTGGCACAGGGCCACCGGAGGAGGGTCCGGCCTGGGCACTACTGCCAGGTGCACTCGCCAGCTGAGGTGGGAGAGGTGGGTCCGCTGGAACCCACCTTCCCTGTCATCCTATGTTTTGCATTATGTCATGACAGTTTGGGTTAGTAACATACAATACCATTCACAATTAGTTGTAACAGCATGCATTAGTATTCCCATTAACCAAACACCCAGATATTCACACCATTGAACAGCGATCATAACACATGCATAATTTGAACAGCAATACACAGTCCAACAACATGCAGGGTTGATTGACGGCAACAGGCCATCAGGTTTGGATGTATGAACAGGGCAGATGCATCAACGTACATGCAAATATGTATGACCCAACAGGACAAATGTCCAGGGGTGTTAATTGTGATTGCACATACCAGTTTCACGTGGAATGGATTATATATGGTTATAGGGTAGGGTGCAGAAAATATAATTAACACCTTCAAATACCAATACATATGCTGTACATTTCTAATAGCTGCAGATATATACACACTACAGTTCTACCTACAGTTTCCTATGTGATAACTACTTCAAGTTGGTGATAGGAATGTTACTGCTACATCAATATACATTTTCATTTTTTTCATACACGTTCATATCTGGCTCTGTTCAGCTACATCATCCTGCTACATTTGCTTTATATAGCTATAGACAACTGTGGATGTTTGGTATTTCAGACAATCATACTATCTGCATATTGCAGACTGAGAGCAACATATCCAGATTTTGGGATACACATTAGAGCTGCAGGAACATTTTGAACACATTTTGCAGTTTGGTTCTGCTTGTCACATTCATTACATTCTGTACTGACTGCAGTATACTTTATTCAGGGGTTATTACTACTTTATTGGTGGATTCATAGCTCTTTCTCACACTCTCTCACTTGTTCTATTTTTACAATTCAGATGGTACTTACTTCTAGGCTTTATTGACATGTTTTAACTGTAGTTATTACAATCCTTTCCAACAGTCTCACTTCTGTCATGTTTCAGTATTTCAACAGGGATATATTTCACACATGTGTTTTGCTCATCTTCTGCAGCTGTACTTTTCAGCCTGCTGCAGATTGTGTACTATCATATTACAGGTGGGACATCTTTATTTCAGACTTTATTTCAGACATTTACATTTTTCTGTTTTGATTACAGACTGCAACACACTTTTGTAATCAAGCAATACTTGCAAACCCTCTTACACTGTTACTTGCACATTTTATTACTTAGTGACTACACTGCACTCTTTTGCTAACTGTCATACTTTTATATTTATTTACAGTTACAGGGAGAGGATTACTGACCTGCCTGGTGGCGCAACCACACCAGCCTATCTCCATAAGCTCTGCGGTTTGCAGAACGGACACCTGCAGCTGTAATATAAATAAAATAATATTGGAATACACATCTCCATAATATCAGCTAGGTTAATTTCTTACATACATAATTAGATGTAATTTACTCAGTAGTGGGGCGTTGGGCATTTGCCAGGCCTCCTGGATCCAAAGGTTCAGTTGGTCCTGCTTGCGTCTCTTCAGGTCCACATGGTGGTGACGGACCTGGTCACCAGTCCTTGGAATCCCTGTGGCACTGGTAAGATCATGAGCCAACTGGTCCCACGCCTCAGCCCTATATGCTCCCCACAGGACCTGGCCCTGCATGAGTTGGGCCTCATGATTGTGGACAAGGAGCCAAACCATATATTTGGACTCCTCAATGCCCCACCTCTGGGCTCGAAAGCAACTACCCTCACCTACTCCTGACATTCTGACTGCAAGTTAGTTCTACAATTGGTTATGCTGTGTATTCCTGCCTATGGGGCTTATATATGCCGTTTTTCCCGCACTTATCTGTGATTGGCCATTTTTGAATTGTATCAGCTTCACAAAACCTGCTTTGTCATGCTCCTCTTTCTATTCATTCCTATATATTTGCTATTACTGCATTTCTAAGTACAGCTGTCATGGCTTAGTGGTTCAGTACCTTGACTACGGTGCATGGTATCCTGGGTTTGAATCTGGCCACTGCTTTTTATATTTTATGACTGTCTACACAGGCTAGGAGGTGTGTCTGTGTAAAGGCAGTTTTGTTACAGCTTGCTCAACTTTGCCCGTCGGTTAGCTTGTTGGCGCGGTGCGCAGCTCTGCGCAAACGGGGTACGCTGGTTTACGCTTCATTTGGCTGTCAGCACGCATATTACGCTCAGCTCAGCTACGGGCACACAGTTTCAGCGTGTTAAACCACTGCTCACCTACAGGCACTCATTTTGCACCTGTTAAACCACTGCTCACCTACGGGCACTCATTTTACACCTGTTAAACCACTGCTCACCTACGGGCAGATGCACTCAACTTGTTAAACTGTAGCTCAGCTATAGGCACATCTGGCATTTTTTATTATTTTGTTATCTCACATTTCTTCAAAATAAATGGCCCATTTCATTACATTTTACATAAAATATAATTTTATATGTGTACATATATGTCAGGGACTTGTTTTGTGCTTATTTCACTAAAAATAAAAATTGATGTTGTGGGGTCTCGAACCATGCCTGCCTGCTCTTCAGCCGACGTCTCTACCATTACGTTATTGCTTTTTGGCTAACTTTGCATAGTTAGTTCTTATATGCTTTTCCACTTACTGCTAACTGTGGCTAAGCTACGGGCACACCCGCGCAAATGAGCGCACTCACGGGCAAACATCTTGCAATTTAAAAAATATATAACATGTTCATTTATATATTTTATGTTCATAGTCTGTGGGGGCATGTGTTGTGTTGTGTTTATTCACATTTCCATGCACTCTGTCGTGGGGGTTTACTTTCGGCACTTTTACTCTTCTGGGGGCGTGTCTGTTTGCAGGGCTCGGCCTACAGACACGCCCTCTACTGTCTTCCATGGCCGTGTAAGCCTTAGGTGTGATTCAGCATGCCCTCATGCATATGCATGACATGCTGACGTCACACCGTTTAACTGCAGCCTCCGTGTAAGCCTTGTAACTCTTACATGGAGGCTTTGTGAATCCTACCCATAGTTAGTTGATTGCTCATGATTAAGAAGCTATGCAATATTTCCATATATACATTCATATCTCAAAACAAAATTACTTACAAATTATTGCATGGCATCAGGTAAAACTTCAGATGATTGCAGTATAAATTGTACATTTTAAGAGATATTCAGTGTTATGTTGTTAATTATACAAATAAGCATAACCTTTCATATTTCTGTAAATAGCTTAGGAAATAAGGACTTAGAATGGAATTTCTTGCCATCATGTAAAATCTCAAATCTGTCTGAACAAAGGTGTGCTGACTCAATATTCTAGATTGGAGACCTTCCAAGATATGAAATATTGCTTGTGAAATTTTAGAGAAAAATATAATTCTTGGTTTCTGTTTAAATGTTATAGCCTTTATACAAAGACTGTGAGTAGAATGAGTAATGGTGTAAACAAGACTTTTACTGGTAACATTGCAATTTATACCTTTTTTATTACCATTTACTTTTCTGAAGATACTTACATTTGTTTTGCTTATGCTTCTTAAAGAAAAATTCCGGGCTCAAACACATTCAAACTCAAATGCTAGTTGTCTT
>NC_056733.1:1080134302-1080236802 GCF_019279795.1 Protopterus annectens
ACTGATGGGTCTGTAATATGTGGGGTTGGTGGTTGGATCCCCCCCTTATGTATGGACATCATGCTGGATATCCTCCAGGCCTCAGGGATATAGCCTGGTACAAAATTCAAGTTAAATAGCTTTAATAGAGGTTGCAATGGGCTGTATGTACACTGAATGCAGGCACACCCATAGGATAAGTATATTGCTGGTCGTGCATGGTTGTGTGTGTTCAGGACTATTTCATGTATGTAACTGCATCATTATTTTTGTTTGAGACACCTTGGTATTACAGATAGTCTGTTAGTTGCAGCAGAGCACTGAATTTGATCAGACCATGGACAGGGATAAAGGCAAAAATCATACTAAGCAAAGCCATTGTATGTATGAAGTATGTACTGTAAACCAAAAATACATTGAGCTTATGTAACTAGCAGGAACCAATTTAAATAGACACTCTTGCACAGTCACTGAGAAGGCATTCATTGTTAGACATGAGCCAAAGTAGCAAGTGGGTGGTGACATGGCACAGGAGTCACAATGTTCAAAATCCTGTGTGGCAGTTATGCCCTTCTATAAACAGTGTTTATAAACCAAGCCTTTGTACAGTGTGCTCGCTGTCACCTGTGCAGATGATGATGGCTGGTAACCTTGACACACTGTAACTTGTGTGAACATGTACTGATGTCTGATGCACAGTGTGAGACAGTGTAACATTATGCAGCAGTCACCAATTTGATGGCAAAGGGGTTTGAGTGATGTGATACATGTATTTTAGGTACCCTTAAGTAATTTGTAGGGCCTACACACATTTACACAAAGGGGAGAGCGCTATGACATGTGTTTTTGGATCTCAGGTGGCAATATTTAGGAGAACTTGGAGTAAGATATGCAATATTGCCAAAAGGGCACACAGCACTGCCTGGTACAGTGACTTGTAATAACATAGACAGGAAAATTATGGAGTCAAAATTGTCAGTCTGTACTCATGACACTGACAGTAGTATTATTCCGGCTTGCTTTACTGCCTGACTTGACAAGTTTAGTTAGTACAACTGTAAATTGGATGCTGCAATCCTTATTTTAGTGAAGGGTGTACCCTCTTACGTGATGTTTTCTGCGAACTGCACGTCTCTTTTGTTGTTTTAAAGATACCGAAGTCAAATTAGTAATGTGAAAAATATGAATAACTGTTTGGCTGAGTAGTGTCTACTGCCAATTAACAGCTCGATATATGACCAGTTTAGCAGTAAGATTTGAAATATGCACAAAGAAAGGCAGGGTGGGCCTCAAAGTAAATTTACTAATATGGATAAAGGACTAAAGGATTGCTAAATAGTTTCAGCTGAATTAGACAAGATCATATTAAGCTCCCAAAATGCCTCAGTTATCTGCATTATGCAAGTGATACATACATGCACAAAATAATTAGTAGCCTGCCACCAAAAATAAATTTCACTGCATGGAGTATAGAAAACAGTGAGTTTTCGGTACATGCTTTTACTGTGCCAGCATCATAGACACAGGTTTGCAGTCTACTGTTTTACAGTCCTTCAGAATGTGTGGAGATGACGCAAATGTGATTGAAAATACAGAAAAAACATGTCACTAGGCTGATGTTCCTCAAAGAGATTGTAAAACAAATATAAGTTAACATAATGATGTCTTGTAGAAATAAGGAGGAAATAAAAAAGTATACACAATGAAATAATCAAAAATTATCCTCAACTGTTTTACAAAATTTAATTTGAAATTGTTTACATAAATCTTTCTGCTGCTGCCTAACAAATGATTCTGCAGGCAGAGGGGAAGACATTTGAAATGGCACTCCCTTCCTTTCAATTCTGAGCTGTCACTTCAGTTGCAGTGACAGTTTTCACACCTCTGCAGTACTACAAAAGAACACTTAGGGCAAAGGCATCCAATTTAGCTACAACTCTGTCTGCTGATAGATAACTTCAAATTATACTGTAAAGCAAGCTCTGATCTAAACATAAATTAGGGTGATTAGCAACAGAAAAGAAGCAGGCCTAACACAGAAGGAATACAAACTGACAATGAATCACAGATTTCCCATTATATGTCAATGGCATGGAAATTCACAGTTACTTCCTTATGTCTGGCATGAGTCACAGAAAGGAGAATTGAAATGCTTTATGGGAAAAAGAAAGGCTTGAAGGAGAAGAAGCTCATGTTGATATAGCAAGCCCCATCGGTAGCCATGTTGTGGTAAACTAGCTAAAATTACTAATAAAGCACTTAGAGTCCATTTTAGGTGTTAAAATAGGTCTGGAAACAAAGATAGAGTGAAATAAACATTTTTTTTTAGTTCTAGGGTAGAGTTTTCCTTTAACTTGATTTTTCAGAAAATGCTCTAGAATGCAAAGATGTGTGTAAGGTGTTAGAGGTATGACATTCTGCAACTCAAATGTGTTAGTGAGTTATATGATGCCCCTGAGTGTGAGCCTTTGTTCCCCAATTAGTTTGACTTTGCCTAGAATTCTTGACCAGGAAAGCTGAGAGGCATGTTTTTTTTTCTAATAGTTAACTAAGAGGTTATTATAAAATATCTTTTATTGGTGGAGGGGGTGATTAGTGAAGCATATGACAGATTGGGCATAGTATGTACTATTTTTACATACATGAAATACATTGCACATTCACTGAACATGCAACAATTCCTACTTCTCAGACAAGGTAAGGATTGTTGAATGTATTCATGTAATACTTCTGCTGAAATCTAGCACATATTTCATTTATGCAAAGCTAAAGCATGCTATACCTGATAATTTGATGTACACTTCACTAATGAACCCTCCACCAAATCTGTATTCAAAAACAGATTGCGTGGTGTTGGCAAATGAAGTTATCATTACACCTTTTCAGCTATGCACATGCACAGTGTGAATAATAACAAACTAATTTTGCATTTTCATAAACTGTGCCACAAAAAGGTTTAAAGAAAATGTCCTTTTGAATGAGATGAGAGCATTATTTCCAGTTTGTTTTAATCTCCCCAGCTAAAACATCAAGATATGTGTATAAATAATAAATCACGTTTCTTCTTTTCATCTTTTTAACACCTTTCTTAAATTATTACTTAAGCCATAGGGACACATACATTCATTAATTGAAAGGAAAACAAACCATATCAACATTTTCATACATTATACATTACGTATGTTTTCTTTCTTTGTAACAACTGTCATTCAATCCAGCATTGCATAAATTGCTTTCTCTTAAATTCTTATCCCCTATTCCTAAACATTATTCTGCATATATTGTTCCAACAAATTCCATTTATTTCTGTAATTTTTCCTTCCCTTTTCTAAAGATCTGACTTCCAATTCTTTTATCTCTTTAACAATATTCAATACTTCAATGACGGTTGGTTTAGATTTTTTTAGTAATTGCATTTTTGGAAGCCATTGCATTAAACTTAAAGGTCTTGCTATGTCTTGAAAATTCAGATCCTGTGTCCCAGCTCTAAAGAACATAGTTACAGCCATTTGCTTTCCCAATATTACCAACAGAGTACTCTGTAATGTAGTTTTAAAATCTGCCATCTCATTACACTCCCCAAAAATATATTTTTGTTTACTTCTCTATTTTTCATCACACCTCCAACATTTGCAATCTACTTGAGGAAATTTATTTGAAGTCTGCTTCAGGTGTAAAAATAGCCATGAAAACATTTCCAAGCACAAATCCTAAACATTCTGAACTTTATTGCATGCTTAGGAGGCATACGTATGTCACTTCATTGTTTTGTAAATTGTTTTTAAAGTCTCCCTTCCCAATCCTTTCTAACCTCCTACAGTTGATTTTTATAGTTATACAAAATTGTACACGCCCTACAAATTATTCATTTTTAACAAAAGGTTCTGTTCTAGACTCAGCTGAAAACTATACTAGATCTGGTGTTTCACTTAGAACTCCCCTGTCCTTTTCTCTTTGCTTATGCTCTGATATCAATCTCTGGTAGGGAAGGTAATCTCTAACCTGCCGTCCAAACTTTTGCTTGGCCTCATCCCACTTTTTTACCTTTCTCTGTCTAATTATTTTCTTTCAGTACCTTGATTCCTTTGCCAGTTTCTTCAGTAAATTCCAGCATCCTCTTGCCTGTTTTATGCTTTTGGTGTTTCTGTGCTTGCTTTGTGCTTTGGCTGAATTTTTGTGGGAGATTAAACATTTTATTTCAAGGCTAGCCTGCAGACTAAGTAAATGTCTGTATGCATTCACAGTTACTTATTTCAGAAAAGTATTAAAGAATGTCTATATAAAGAGAAGAAACAGGCTGCTGTAGTGGGAGTTAATTTTTTCTTTAATCCTGGCAGGCAACCAGATACAGTTATTCAGTGATTCGGTGAATGGCAAAGTAGTACTTTGGTGTGTCTGGCCAACAACTGTATGTTTTGTATGAAACAGAGCCATAGGTCAGTCTTATCTTATCTTTTTTTTTTTTCAACTTCAGTCAAATATGTGAGTAAGGGAACAATATCTAAAATGAAACATAACTGGGACTGACTGACATTCTAAATTCGTCTGGCTTGGCTTTTCAGAATTAATATGATTTTAGTGAAGCAAGTTGAAAAGGAATATTTTGCTGTGTAGGATGTATTTTCTGTGAATCACCATTGTAGTACATTATACAGGCATTATTTTTATTACAATCAGATGTTTGAGTTATGGACAGTCAATAAAGTGACTATAAGTTTTGGTTGAGTATTGGGTCTGTCTGTGGATGAAAGCAAACTGCATTCTTGTGGTTTGCTCAGTTTAAACAGTCTAGTTTTACAAGACTAGTATGCATTTATGTGAAATAAGTTGGAATATTTTGTCTCTCTCTATCTACCTCGCCCCCTCTGTCTGGCCATGGTTTGTGTAAAAGAAAGTTGAAACTGACTTTAATTTTGCAAAATGGCTCTGATGTTTTGCTTCATATTTCTTCATACATTTTGTGATTTTTCTGGCACATCATTGAAAATTTTGCACTTGCTAAACAATAACACACATTTGAGTTTCAGATTTTACATCCTTCATAAAATGCATTATAATGCAAAACTTGTTATTGTAGCACATTTCTAGGTATATAAAAGCAACTTTTAAAATCTTCTCCTGTTTTTGGGTCTTTGTCTCTCATTATGTGTTGGCGTTGTCCTGATTTCTATACTAAATGGTTGAAAGGTATGTTTAGCACAAGTATATGAAATTTACACAGAAAAGTGGCTATAACTACTGGATAGGGTGTGATTGTTTGTGGATAAAAGTAATTTACCCTTTCGTCATTTGCTCTATTTAAACAGTCTGGCTTTATAGGATTAGTGAACACTTGCGTGACATTCCCCCACCAGCAGGGCAAGAATAAGATAACAGCTGTCTTTCTGAAGCCAGGCTATGGGATTTGACAAGGGCACTTAGATCCCTCTGTACTGATAAATATGATTATGGGCTGGCCACCATAGTCTGCGTTGGGGTGAATAGCTTAAGTGCTCTGTCCAGGCAAACTTGCAGATGGATATGACTGAACTTGCTATGCATATATCTGAGGCAGAAAAGGTAATGGTCTTGAGTGGTATTTTACCATCACTCAGAATGATGCCAATATTGAAAGACAAGAGAATTGTTTTTACTAATTGGCTATGTAGCTGATGTCATTTTGGGATGTGATGGTTGACAAGCCTTCTACTCTGCCAGGGATGGTGAGTACCTGTCTTACCAAGGATTTCACTTTCTGGCTAAAGTCTTTCTGTCCCAGTAGTACCTTTAATTAAGCAGAGTATATCTGATATTACATATTAACACAAAGCTATTCAATGCCAGGAGTCTTAACCAAAAATGCCCAAACCCGAGGCTTTCCTGCAACTTGAACACATTCATATATGTCTAATTATAGAGATGTGCTTTAGAGTAGTAAAGTACTCCCCATATTCCTGTGTTTAATGCCTGCCATGTCTTCAAACCTGCTGGCAAGTCTGTAGAATTATTAGTATTTGTGAAGAATATTTGCCAATGGATGGCATACACAATACTTCCTTGCTATTATAAATGCTAACTCTCTTTTACAAATAGTTAACCATTGTACTAGGGGCCGAGTATCCTGTATCAAGTCCTTACACATATGGCCACTTCTTGCACAGCTCTGTATGTATCATCCTGCATTGTTAAATCAGACCATAAGTTAGTGGCCTTTTCCTTTAAAATTGGTGGCACTTCCCCTGTAAACACCTCTGTCTTTAGGAAATTTTCAAAAACAAACCTTCTTCAGTTACTTGGTGACCTAAATAAATACTTCCACTTGAACAACTGCACAGATAAGGTAATCCCTACCACACCAAATATACTGAGACATTTAAAAACAAACCCCATGGCAGAATACCTGTATTAGTAAATTACATAACAAGAGAAAGACAGTTCTTAATGTTTGTCTTCTTCTTTTTCCTTTCGTCTTTTCCCGGTTAGGGGTCACCACAGTGGATCATCTGTCTGCTCATGATTGGCAGTGGAGTTTTACAGTGTCGAGTTGCCAGCCTGGCACCCAACCTTCCACAGAAGGCACACACATGCACGCACTCACACCCAGGGCCAATTTAGAGTGCCCAATCCACCTACTGCATGTCTTTGGGATGTGGGAGGAAACCGGAGCAGCCGGAGGAAATCCACACGACCACAGGGAGGACATACAGACTCCGCACAGAAGGCACCACAGCCGAGAATCGAACCGGAGAACCACTTGACAGTTATTAATGTTTGTAAGAGGTCTTATTCTACCTACTTTAAGAGTACACAAGTAAACAAATAAAGAGCTTAAGAGAACCTTAAGAAAGCCCAAGGCTAAGCAAGAACTTAAAATATCCATTTAACCCAAAAATAAATACAAAATTTTTCCTTAACAATTTCACTTGGTTAAGAACTAACACTTAACAGTGTTTGGAGCTAGTCCAAAACAATACTGCATATTCTGATCCAAGGGAAAAAATGAATATCCTAGTTGACAAATTTAGTGTAAACAGGTATTTAACAGATTCCACAATCTCAGTCACCTCCTTTAATTACTATGGAAAAGTTCTCTCATATCTGTCAAAAGTTATGAAAATCTCCCACGTAGGCCCTAATAGTATACAAGGTTGCCTGATTATATTTGCCAAATATAGCCTATCAGAACCCCTAATTAACATCTTCAGTCTAAGTCTCTCCAATGTTTATACTACTGAAGCCTGGAAAACTGTCATTGTGATGCCATTATACAAGAGTGGTCTGACCACAGTCCCTGATAACTATAGACCCATTTGTCTCAGTAGCCTCATATGTAAAGCTATGGAGTGTATTATCACCTGAAATACTGTGATATCTGATTTGCATGGTTTCTTACAGCAGCTCTGAACTTTCTGTAAGTAAACTACTTTGTTTTTTAGCTAAGACAGTTTTGTTAAAAGTAAAAGCCTAGTATTTATGCTTATCATGAATCCTTGTACCACACTGGGCAAATGTGGGTGTTGCTTGCTTGACTAACACAGGAAATGGACATGATATAATATGCAAAATACACGATTGACAGACATGCAGTTTTGCCCACGACATCACGCATGTATTGCTTTACTTGACATACATGCAAATGGCCCCCTTACTTGCAATCTGTGAGTCCACAAAGAATAAAGCTGCAGCACTGAACTGGTAACATGCCAATAAAATAGAAATACCCAGCCTTGGCATGCTAAACTGAAGTGGTACACTGTCAATAATACCCTAACATATACACACTCATTCTTCTTGCCCCCCCCCCTCGAATATGATACTTGTTTGGAGGCTACAGTTATAGGAACCTGGGTGGAAACTCCCAGATATGCTCAGAATTAGTCCAAAATGATACAAAAATCACTGAACCCACAGACATTGCCAACATACTGGCAGACAGGTTCAGTGCAAACTTCACCCCCCTCTCCCCCCCTAAAGGAGAGATAACTATCCCAGCCGAGTGAAGCCTCCCGGACATCTCAAATGCGCAGGTGAAAGCTGCTCTCTCTAAAGCTAAAAACACAGCATCAATGGGACCGGATGGTGTCCCCGGCTGTGTGCTACACGAGCTAAATGAGGAATTAAACCCGCACATAAGGCAGCTGTTTAATCTCAGCCTTACCACAGGATACGTGCCCAAGGAGTGGCGTACGGCAACTGTGGTCCCACTCCACAAAGGCGGCACCTCTGCGGACCCTGGCAATTACCGCCCCATAAGCTTAACAAGTCTAGTCTGCAAAGCTATGGAGAGGATCATAATGGAGCTCATAAACAAAGATATAGGGGACTTGCAGACATTGGACCCGACCCAGTTTGGCTTTGTCAAGGGAAGATCATGCCTTTTGAACTTGGTCGACTTCTTCGAAACAGTCACCAAGGCCATTGATGAGGGAAAGGCAGTCCATACAGCCTACCTTGACCTTGCAAAGGCTTTCGACACAATACCCCACTCGGGTATTGTAGAAAAACTTACCAGCTTAAATGTAAACCCATATGTCACAAGATGGGTTGCAAACTGGCTTAAGGACAGAACCCACAGGGTTAGAGTTGCTGGCGCTGTGTCAGACTCCAAGCCGGTCACAAGTGGTATCCCACAGGGCTCGGTCCTTGGCCCCCTATTGTTTGGCATCTACTTCTCAGAAGTACAGGCCAACATGGGAGGACTTTGGCTGACAAAGTTTACAGACGATTGCAAACTGGGCGCCATAGTGGAAAGTGCATCGGACACGGATATCCTTCAGAAGGGACTCACGGAAACAGATAGCTGGTGCCAGAGCCATGGCCTGAAGTTAAACGCCAAAAAGTGTATAGTCATACCCTTCGGGAAAAACAAGGTAACCCCAAGCTACCATATAGGTGGCAATCCACTAAGCACAGAAGAGGTTATCAGGGACCTGGGGACCCAGGTTGACAGTGGCCTTTCTTTTGACACTCACATTGCTAAAGTGGTTAGAAAGACCTTCTACATTGCCCACCTGATCATGAAGGATTCACATCCAGATCTAGTGAGGTCATTGTTCCCTGTACTCTTCACTTATCAGACCAATGATCGAGTACAATGCCCCATTCGGGATGTATCTCACCCGAAATCTGCAGAAATTGGAGAGACCCCAAAAGTTCCTCACCAAAAGGATAAAGGGACTCCAAAATCTGTCATATGCTGCCAGATTGAAGAAACTCCAGCTCTATTCAGTCGCATACCGTCTGCTCAGAGGTGACATGTGCCTGACATACAAGGCCATGTCCAACCCGAATTAATGGACATGCTCCACCTCAAAAATCCAAATCCACCAAAACCACTAGAGCAAGCGACTTAAACCTTAGCACAGATATAAATAGGACGTGCTGGAGGGATAGATTTATCACTCAGAGACTCCCTATGCTGTGGAATAAAATCCCGGTCCATGTGAGGCAGAGCACCTCGCTGACTCTGTTCAAGAGAAATCTAGACCTGTGGATGGGAGATCGTAGGTTTACCCCGGGAATCATCTCTGTGTCACTGCTGGACAGAGGCACAACAAACTAATGGGCACAGTATTTTTTCATATAAGGGGTGGCGTAAGCCACAAAAATTTGGGCTAGGCTTATAAATGCCTTAGGGCAGATAGCCTAGTATAAACCTATGAACCTATGAACCTATGATTCCAGAAGGCCTGAGAGGTAATGTCTTATGCTATTTAGAAGGCATCCTGCAATATTGTCTGGGCCCACTGATGCAGTGTTGTTGGCCTTAGTGAGAACATTGAGGACCTGTTCCCTAGTGATAGTAGAGGAAGTTATATTTGATGGCATTTCCTGAAGGGAGTTTGAGAGGGAGAGGAAGGTAAAGTTAGAGAGGAACTTGTCTGCCAGTAGGTTTGTCATATCTTCTGGCTCAGTATAAATGGCTCCATTAACAATGAGCTCTGCACGCAATTGTATACCGCTTTTGAGGCTGCAGACATACATAAAGAATGTTTTGCGGTAGTCTTTGGCCTGGGAGGCCAAATTTACCTCAGTTTTGACTTTGGTAGACTTTATTTTTCCACTGAGTTGTTTGTTTAGTTTGATGAGAGTGCTTGTATCCTGCTGGGTGCTACATCTTCTAATTTTTGCCATTGTTTTCTACCTCTTGTTATAGAACCTGTTGATATTGTTTTATGAGTTAGTTCTGTACTTATTCCTGGTGGGTACAGCTGCCTCTGTTAAACTATTAACATACATGTATAGAGTTTCTGTAAATAGTTTCACATAAGCAGCAGTATTCTTAGGGTTCATAAGGGTTTGAAATTTTGCCAGGTTATCATTTAATAGTATGAAGTTAGCTTTAATGTATTGCATGAACATTCCAGGGTTAGCCGGGGTTCTGGGTTTTATTTTTACTTCAAAGGAAACTGTTTTGTGGTCTGACCTTACTGGAGAGGACATTACACTGGGGGGGGGGGGGGGGTGCAGCACTGTCCCATATTAGAGATGACTAGATCTTTGTGCCACTGATCAGCATATTGACAAACTGGTCCAGAGAATTTGTGTTTATAAAATCCAGGAATCTCTGTGCCTGCATGTTTTGTGTCATATATGATTCCCAGTTTATAGCGGAGTAAGTAAGTTGCTCATGAATATGGTATTGTGTTGGATGGTGAGTGTTTCCAGTAAGCTTAAATACATGTCATGGGTTTTCTAGGTCATAGAGTGCGACATATAGCTTGCAATGAAATGGTATTGTATTTTACCTATGGTGATTTAAATATGAAGACGCTCAAGTGCATCATCCTGTTCGACCAACATTGAGGTATATTTGTTTTTGATACAAATTGAGACACCTCCACCTTTAGTCCCTGTTTGCAGATTAGATGGTCCAAATGTGTGGAAGTCATTATAGCCTTGTACTACCAATGTTCTCTCAGTGGCTTCAAACCATGTTTCACTGACTGCACAGATGTCATCATTCTCCAGGGTGAGGAGAAGTTGTAGGGAATGGAGCTTTCTTGTTTAGACTCCTAACATTGAGCAGTAACACCTTTAGATTTTCTTGGTTTTAACTTGCTATGTCGGAAGTACTTTCAGCCAGGCATTGCCTAAAAAATGGGAGGACAATATTTTAGCTAATATTTGAAAGCCTAGAGGGGGAGTGCAGACCATCCCTAGCAAACCAGCATGGTCTGTTGACCATCTCCTTCCATGTTAACAAATATTGCACCCCCCTCAGAATGACACTAGAAACGAAGCCAATTATTAAAGTCAGTCATCTTCTGTTTATATTGTGGCATTGTCCTCGGAGAAGATAAAATCCTGCTCAGTGCTAGGCACATAGCAGACTGAGACTTGTATTCCGAGGCCTCCATGATGTCTTTCTTCATACAGTCTATGGAGGTAAGTCTCAGGTCATTTACAGCCACAAGAATTATGACTGAGTCATACTGGTACTTGACTCCAATGACCTGAGTGCCTGCTTAATATATCATATCCTGGTCCCTAATAAGCAAATGGCCATGACTTTCTCCTTACTCTGCCAAGTGAGAGGGATATCATTTTGTCTCATAAAGGAGTTTCCAGTGGCCAGAATGTGGATTGTGTGATGGCTTGCCTTATGGGCTTAGAAGTTGAGGCTTCATGAGATGTGACTCTATGTGTTGTTTTGAAAGAGTTTATTCAGGGGTGTTAAGGGTGTTTGTTATGTATACTTTACTTAGGAGGCATTTGTAGTTAACAAAGGTTACATTTAAGTGTCTCAGCATACATGGGTCTCTGTGTCTGCTTTGCACTGTGTGTGATGGGTGCAGCATATGTACTACTAACAACCTTACTCATATTAGGACTTTAGTTTTTCATTTGGTAATAACTTGTGGAGCAAATGGGCAAAAATATGTAACACTAGCAGCTTACTAGCAGCAGCATCTAGGAAGCTAAAATAATGGTTAAATGTGTCAACATAATACTAATAAAAAGTTCCTTCAATGAAGTAATATGATTCTGAATTATTGGCAATGGATATTAGTTAAAGGATGTCGTAACACTGTATTTGTGACTTTTTCAGTATGGAACAGCGAGGAACGTGAACTTTTAAAGACTGAAAATTAGATATGGTCATATGTATTTCTTATTAATTTCAAAATGTTAAATTAATAATTTGAACTTCACATGTCATTACTGACATTTTGTTTTCATTAATGCCATAATGAGCATTGCTGAATACTTCAAATCTGAGTGTGTATTTTGTGCTATTTCTATTAATTACTAACTACTGATTAATTTACTTGGAATATTCCTGTTTCTGTACTGAAGATTACCTATTTTATGATATGTTTAATAACTTTACAGCTGAAAGTAATACTTCTGATTCAGTTTCAGTAGTGAATGGTGTCATTATTTTTTAATTCTTTCCTCTTACTACTGTATATAAATTTATTATTTTTGTGATGTCATGTATTTTAAGCTGTTGTGTGCAACTTAAACACTGGCTAAGTAGTGTTGTACTGACTGTTACTGAATAGTTAAAAAGAAGTTATGTACTCACCATAACGTTCCATCTGTGTTGTCTGTCTTTATTTATCCTTGACAGATAGGTTCAGTTCTGACACTGGAACCGACTCAGTCATTACTACAACTCGTGCCAGCGGAAAACTCTCGAACTTCACCTCTACCCATAATCCTTCTCTCTCAATTACCTCAGATTGAGTTTGCAGAACGTAAATAACAGTATGAACTGTATACAGTATTACATACACACACACACATGCATATATTCACAAGCCTACTGTGTTAGAGCAATCATAATACTTCAAGGGAATTTAATCCGCTTCACCAAAAATTCTTTGAGGTGGAGGGAGGGAAGTGAAATGATAAATGAAGATAGACAACACAGATGGAACGTTATGATAAGTACATAACTTCTTTATCTGATGTTGTCAATCTTCATTTTATCCTTGGCAGATGAGACAAACTCTCAAGCTACCTAAAATCTTGGGTGGACTCACGGAAGGATATTCCTGAGCACCTTTGAGCCAAAGGATGGTCTTCCCCTAGAGAACAAGTCCAGTTTGTAATGAGTAATAAAGGTATGGGGAAAAGCCCAAGTACTGTAGCTGCTGCACATATATCATCCATTGAAGCTCTGGACTGCAAGACCACTGAACTGGCTACAAACCTTGTAGAGTATGTTTTGACGAACGTAGGCAAGTTTAATTTATTCTTATCGTAAATTAATGAAATGCAATCTTTCAACCATTTAGAGAGAGTAGCCTTGCTGACTGCTTTACCCAACTTTGAACTGGAAAAAGAAACAAACAGTTGACTTGATTTTCTAACTTCTTTAGTTCTGTGAAGTTAGAAACACAATTGTCTATGAATGTCTAGCAAATGTAAAGCATATTTTCCTTTGTTTGAATGACTTGGGAAGAAAACTGTTAAATTATTGACTGATGTTAACCTCTGATACAACCTTGAGTAGAAAGGAGGGGTTTGTTCATAAGCAAACCCTATCCTTATGGAAAATCAGATATGGAGGTTCAGAGGATAAGGCCTGGATCTCTGAAATCCTCCTGGCAGAAGTAATGGCTACGAGCAACATTGGTGGGATTCAGTAATCCTCTGTGTAAGACTAAGTCTTACTCGGAAACGGCCGCCTAAAAGTATGACGTCAGCACACCATGCATATTCATGAGGGCGTGCTGACTCAACTGCAAGCCTAACACGGAGTGTGTAGGAGTGCAGGGGGCATGTCAGACTGCCGAGCAGTCTAAATATCCATGCCCCTGCAAGTTCCTAAATTGGCAAATGTCAGCAGATATGAGCAAGTCCGCTCAAATGTGTATATCCCCAACACTACACTCCCCCACATACAAAACCCCTGTACAAATGAAATAAAATGTAAAACAAATACTTTTTTTTTTTTTTATTATTCCCGATATAGCTGCCCGTATTTGCGCGTGTGTGCACGGGTGTGCCCATTGCTTAGCTACAGTTAGCAGTTTAGACATGGAAGAGGATAATAAACCACTTGTATGCAAATTAAGCCAAATAACAATAGCGTAGTGGTAGAGCCTTCGCACAAAGAGGAGGCATTCCCGGTTCGAGTCCCACCACTCCCCTTTCCATTTTCTGTAGGAAATCTGTGCCTAAAAATAATTCCTGACATTTACCTTTTAAATTTTATTAAAATGCATTGAAATGGCCTATGTAGTAGTGAACGATATATAAAATATAAATAAGAAGGTGAAACAGTCATGCATATTAATGAATGCAGAAGTAACCTATCTTAAGCAATGTAAAGCACTGCTAAGCAACGTTTACCAGTATTAAGCACATTTAAGAATAATAGCCCATAGCTAAGCACTGCTATAACTAGCGCAATGGTTTTGCGCGGAGCTGTGCATCGTGCCAACTAGGGCAAACAAAACATGTTTGCACGGAGCTGCGCACCGCGCAAACTAGCTTAATGGCGGGCAACATAGAGCAACGTGGAGCAATGTAGAGCAATGTTGGGCAAAGTTGAGCATAGTCACTTAAACACAGCCACACCTCCTAGCCGGTCAGGCCAGTAGTAAAATAAAAAGTAATGACAGGTCTCGAACCCGGGATACTATGCACTATAATCACAGTACATAGCCACTAAGCCATGACAGCTTTAACTGTTCATGCACTGTCAACATACATATACATATTATTTAAAGTTTACTCAGTGCTAAGCAGGTGTGCACTAAGCTGAGAATGTTCAAAACCAGCCAATCACAAATAAGTGTGGGGAATGAGGCATATTTAAGCTCCATAGGCAGGAATAATCACCATAACTGGTTGTAGCTCCCCTATGCAGTCAGAATGGCCGGTGCTGGTGAGGGCTCTTGTTTTTGAGCGCAATGGTGGGGCATTGAGGAGTCAAAACTGATGGCTTGGCTCCTTGTCCATCGTCATGATGCAAGACTCCTGCAGGGCCAGTTCCAAGGCATGGTATACAAAGCGGAAGCTTGGAACCGTCTAGCACATAATCTCACCAGTGCCACAGGCATCCTTCAGACTGGTGAGCAGGTCAGACACCACCATGCAGACCTGAAGAGACAGAAGCAGGACCAACTGAACCAATCGATACAGGAGGCCCGTGGAAATGACAATGCCCCACTACTGAGTAGGTAGCCATGGAATGGAGTATGTAAGAATTGCTATTGTAGTCTATATAATGGACAGGTATGTCTCAATATACCTTCATTTACTTTACAGCTGCAGGTGTCCATGCTGCGAATCAGCAAGCCTATGCAGATAGGCTGCTAAGGCTGCACCACCAGGCAGGTTAGTAATTATTCTGCATGTATTGTTATATAAAATAACTGAGAGAGCCTGAAAAAAATTGTTGTAGCCCAATAATAAAGGCATAATAAGCCCTGAATAATTTCTCTGCATGTACCGTTATATAAAATAAGTCAGAGAGCCTGAAAATGAGTGTTGTAACCCATTAATAAAGGTGTAATAAGTCCTGAATAATTTCTCTGCATGCACTGTTATATAAAATAAGTGAGAGAGCCTGAACATGAGTGACATAACTCATTAACAAAGGTATAATACATCTTGAATAAGTCCTCTGCATGCACTGTAATATCAAATAAATGACAGAGCCTCTGGAAAAGTGTGTAATGTAATTAATAAAGGTATAATTCCTGGAGTGTGCCTGTGTCACTTACTTCGAAATGTTGTTGTACCCTTGCATTATATAAATAGTATTGTTGTATTAAGCACGGTCAACCCACACTTGGCCAGTCCCATATAAAGTGGATGAAGGTAGTGCCAGTAGCTGTGAAGCATATATACAGTCCTCAACTGTTGGTTAATGGCTGGCATACATAGGTAAATCTGGGACACGGATAGCTTGGTAATGTGTTTCCCAGAAATGTCAGTGTGCTGCTAGAAATGTAGGGGGCTGTAGAAATATAACTGATAATGTCACCTGAACACATCTAGATATGTAGATATATAAATATAAATAAAATATATAAATATGTAGAAGTAACATCTGCATCCTGGACAGTTAGTATGTCAGATACAGGTCAGGTATATAAGGAACTAGCCAAACCCATTACACAACTTAATGCACGTTGCCTAGTGTAATAATACATGTAGGGGATATACACCTGCAGTCATTAGGAATGTTGTGTAAACTATAAGTACATATAAGATGGAGGTATCTTTTTCACCCTACTGTATGTGCATAAACAACGCAATTCCACACCTCAATGGGTATGTCTAATCTCAAAACATTTGTTGGGACATATGTCCTATTGTTTTATAAATATCTGCATTTACTTTGATGCATGTGCCCTGTTGAAACACCACAATCTTGGTGGCCTGTTGCCACCAACAATCTTGCATGCTGTTGGAATGTCCACTGTTGTGCTATATATGCATGTGTTATGCTTGCTGTTCAACTGTTGGAACTGTGGTGTGTTGGGTTAATGGGAATATTACTGCATGGTGTTACAACTAATTTGGAATGCTGTCGGCTGTTACTAACCCATAATGTCATTAAATCCTACTAAACATTGAACGTATGGGAAGGCCGGTCCCAGCAGACCCACTTGTCCCACCTCAGCTGGCGATGGCACCTGGCACCAGCAGGTCCAGTGCCCAGCCCGGGACCTCCTCCTCCGTTGGCTCTGTGCCACCTTCGGGTGGAAGCACTGCAGGGGATGGGGCTCACCCCCCATGCAAGTGTGGGCGGAGGACGGCCACCTATCACCCTCCGAATGGTCTGGGCTGTGGTGCATAGGGCGATCCAGCGTTCAGTCGCCGATCCTCTATGCCAGCTCGAGGCGAGAGTGGCGTGACTCACTGGTGAGCCTGCCCCTCCTACACAGCCCCCAGCACAGCCATGCTCTGGGCTGTAAAGGTGCAGTGGTGACTGCCCATGGGTGGGGATGTCAGTTCCACTGTTGCCATCTGTGGGCTCATGGGCTTGCGATTTCCAAGCATCCTTCCCCGTCAATGATGTTCACCCACCCCATGTGTCATATTCTGCCCCTGTATGTGACTTGCTTGTCTTGTCTGTTTACCTCCCCAACCTACCTCCCCAAATATACCTACTTCCCCTACCCCACATTCCACTCTCACCTGTAAAAAAAAAATGGGTAATATGCTCCCACAAAAAAATTACACCCCATACATAGCTACCTATTTTGTACAAATGCCCGCTGGACACAGAAACTGTAATTTAATTGGCAGTACAACATACTTTGTTGTCCCCACCCCTCTCTCAGGGGTGGAAGGTTTCAAATTTCCCTCCAAATTACTAGTATATGCACAGCTGTTGCTGTTAAAGAAATGGGCAGCTATGGACCTTCCCTACACCTGTCCTGCACATCCCGAGCTGTTTTCCCTATTGTCTTACTCTCTTTGTACCCCTTTTTCACCACTTTCATATCACCCCATTTTCTTTTCTTTCAAAGAAATTAGCACAGGGGTTAGCGTGAGTAAGCACTTTTAAGCAGTAGTAAGCGAGTTTGTGCCAGTGTGCACATGTGTTTGCTTAGATTAGTAATGCTAAGCATCACGCAAACCTGTGCAAACCCGCTTACAACTGCTTAAAAGTGCCTTAGTCACCCTGCATATGAGGGGCCTTGTTCTGCTCAGCAGCAAAATAAAACATCACTGTCATTCTCAAACCCTGGACACACTAGACTGCATGAAGTGCAACTAGGCCACAGTAGATATACAGCAGGGTGTTGCTGAAATATATATATCATGCATCAGAATGTGTGAATGTCAAGGAAAGATAGGAATGCCATAACACAAAACCTGTTCTGTGGAACTTTACCAGCAGCTGTTGTGGAATTGCATTACATGACTGTGATAGAACCACACATTCTAGCAGGAAATAATTTTACAGCAGCACTCTACAACCCACACACAGTATCCCACCCAAATGTACAAATTACCACTGTGTTCAAGGTACAGCAAGGATGTAGGTAGGCATACTCAGTATTGGAATTGTCCAGATTTCATGAGCGTCCTGTGATAATGTCAACAAAATAAAAAGCACAAACTGTGCAGAAGAGAGTACATTAATATCCACAGTATAGCAGTTCCCAAGCAGTTCATGTGCCAAATGAAAACATCTCAATAACTACGTATGTATGGCAGCTAATTGTATAAGTAGAAAATAAACTAAATACTCCCATGTATCTTGTGTTAGCATTTGTAGGGGTGAGTACAATTCTACACTGTCAACTGTGTACTGGAAGTGGCAACATTCAGGTCTGAGTACAACATTCAAATTACTGGCTACACCCCTAGCTTCAGATATAAGAAGTATACCAACCTTCTGACTTACACTATGGTGTCCACAGCAAACAAGCATGGGCCTCACTTTGGAAAGCTGAAAGGCCTATGCCTACCTGACCTAGCAATTTATAGCATTGGGTTGCTATGACAGTGAATACTGCAATTACCACACAGCAGGCTGCATGCAATTACCAAATGGTGGCCACCAATTGGTGCAGAGGCCATCACATGCACATGTGCGGATACCCCTAAAAGCAGGCTGTACTTGCTGTCCACACATGCAATCATTTCATTGAAGCCACAGAGAGAGAGAGAGAGAGTGAGAGTGAGTGAGAGAGAGACACAGAGACACACACAGACAGGCAGACACTGGCAACAACAACAGCAATAACCACAGCAACAGCAAAAAAAAATTCAACATAAAAAAAATATTTAAAAAGAATAAATAAATATAAATAAAAAAAATTACTACACACACGGAACTTAATAATCCATACAAAGTAAAGGTATGTAACTGATATGTATTTACTGGCATGTAGTAGATGTTTTTGAAGAGTACTCTACATACTTTGAATCATCCATATGTGGCAGCAGTACGTATCTATGCACATATGCTCTGCATAACTACTGCCATGGAGAAATCAGTGTATAGCTGTGTGCAGTGGGATATGACTGATATATGTAGTTCAGCATTAAATGTCAAACATCTGATCCATGTTATCTGTGTTCTGTACAGTAGTGTGTACAATGGCTGTTTGGGGGACTAGCACATAGAGTTATATAAACATGGATGTGACAGAGTAACAAATGCATGATAGTCATATTAATGTGTAGCTTAGCATTGGCAATAGCTGTACCAGGCTAGTATGCTAATCTAGCATTTGCAGCTATATATACACCCTCTAATATTACTGTGTGCTCACATGCGACACCTGTTCATGTTGCAGCAAGGCCCAACAGGTCAGCCGTGAGGTCCATGGACTTACAACAGTGTGGACCTTGTGTGTGTATGGCGCACACATACGGAGAGATCTGTCTGTGTCAGATATATTAGCATCTGTACATGTGCACAGAGCAAGGGACATACTGCAACTCTTTGTGAAGGGTGGACATATATATGTTGTTGAAGGCTGTTATGTGCATACTTCTATGTAGGTTGTAGTGTGTGGCAAACAAGACAGCATACAGTGCTGGTATATGACATGTGGTGGTTAAACGCTGTGGGTATGAATTGTCCGGTTTGCAGCATTGCAGACAGTGAGGCCTGCTAAAGCTACATGTACTAACAACACCTTCAATGCATTCCGCACAACGCTGTGCAATATTAGTACATAACAGTATACCTAGCAACCTTTGCAAAATTGATATTCCCACCATGATGTGTGTGTGTGTGTGTGTGTATATATATATATATATATATATATATATATATATATATATATATACAGAGAGAGAGAGAGACAGGGTCATATTTACTGCGGCAGATGCCTGGTGACAAAGCCATGGACTCAAGCTCAATGTTGAAACTGCATTGGCATACCTTCTGGCAAAACCTCCATACCCATAAACTACCACATGGGTGGTAGTCTACTTAACAACGAATGTGTGATAAGAGACCATGGGACACAGGTGGACAGTAGTCTCCCCTTTGATAATCAAGTGCCACACTAGTCATGTAATCTGTCTACCTGCCACACCTCATCACAAAAGGTGTGTCAGCCAGGGAATTATAGGTCAGTGTTTCCCTCTACTCATCACACATAAAGCCCATTATAGAGTACAATGCCCCATGTGGTATGTACCTCACAGGACATCTACAGCAACTGGAAACGACAAAGACATACCTCACAAAGAGTAATACCAGCCTCAAACAGATGCCCTATGCAGACCATCTCACAAACCTACAACTACACTGTGTCACATACCGCCTACCCAGAGGTGATCTCTGCCTAACATACTAAGCTATATCAAACCCAGAGCTGTTGGACATGCTGCATGTAAGCAGATCACAATCTCTATGAGCTACATGCTTTAGGGACCCAAACCTTTTGACCACAATAAACAGCACATGCTGGAGGGATAGATTCCTATCCAGAGACATCCCATACTCTGGAACAAACCAACTATCCATAACAAACAAAGCTCCTAATTAGCAGTCATCATAAATAATCATGAAGATTGTATGGGAGATAATGAATACACCCAGACAATCACCTCTGTGTCTCTGCTTGACAGGGCCATGTGAAATGCAATGACCTGTGTGTCAAAGGCCAAGGTAGTATATGGCTAGGCTTCTATAGGCCCTAGGGCCAATAGCCTCTTAACTACCTATGAAGCGATATACACCCACATGTACTTGTTGCAATAATTGCTATGTGAGGTTGACTGAGTGCGATGGTGAATGTGTTGGTGAATGTGTCAGAGTTTAGTTTATGTGTGATAGCTTAGTGGGAAATTGTTTCTGTCATGGTATTATGTGTCCCAGCTGTGATCCCAGCAAAAGATGTGTATACAATTGATAGGCTGAAAAAGCAGTATGCCATACGTTCTGATGTAGTCCTTTGTTGTCGACTGGGGTGCCCATTGTAGGCTAAAGCAGTACATGCATGCTTATTGAGTGTTACTGCTGGCGAATCCAACTCCTGTATGAACTGTAGTACTACCTGAAGCTGTATGCCTAAACAGCACAGTATGGTGTACGTCCACATTTATTGGAACCACTGTTCCGTGTGTTTCCTGTACTCCTCACAGATTACATACTTCAGGCATAAGGTCTCGTAACTACTGACACACAGTACTGTAAGGTACACAGGTAAAGGTCACCTGGGTTGCCATACCTATGTGTCTGGTATGTATGTCTGATGTGTGTGTGTGTATGCCTGTATCATGGCCTCGGTCATATGTGTGTTACAGGATATAACTGCGTATCTAGCAACATGTATAGTGTAGTACAGCAGTATGCCACCTATATTCCCGAATGTGCACATATCTTAGGCAGGGGTCTGCCATCAATGACTAGTGTGGTATACTGGTAATACTGTCACTGGACTTTACAATCATTGCAATGGATTACACTTTTCATGATGCATTAGCATGATATATACCTCCTATGTCTAGGTTGTGCATTGTGTCGCATACAGTGTGCCATGTACTGTTGTATAGTATTACATACTGTTGTAACTTTGTTGCTGTGCAAAACGTGGTTTGATATATAGAGTGTGCCAGGCACTGTCAGGCAGTTGTGGGTTGAGAACTGACATGTGGTATTGAAAGTGTGTATCTTCTGACAGCCAATAGGTTGCTATATATGGCAGTTAATTGATGTCTGTACATTAGAAAGTTATGTGTGCCACATGACTTGCTCACACATATTGTTTCATTGTCTTCCAGGGTTATGTCCCACCATCGTAATCCCGCCTACAACACGGTGGAGGAAGAGGTTATAACATCCAGCCTGGTGGAGCAGTAAGTCCTCCTGTACCCTAGAACCAGCCAGGACCAGCATGAGCGGACTTCGCTGTGGCAAGAGCTTGTCCATCGGGTAAATGACATAGGCATGCATAACCGGACATATGAGCAGGTACGCCATCACTGCAGTGATTTAATTAAACATGTCTAGCAGCGTGCATCTGATATCCACAGACAGCAGCTTGCCACAGGTGGGGGGGTAGCCATCCATCCCCCCCTCACCAGAGTGGAGGAGCTGCTCCTGAGCCAGGTGGCTCCTGGCCAACAACAACCCCAACAACTAACGTTTGTCATCATGGAGGCCGGAGCCACCCAGCAAGCTGACATGGAGCTTGCAGGTAACATGGCATAGCTGTAGATTACTGTTACCTCTATTGTTAGAGCATGCTTATGTGAGATGTGTACTGTGTAGTTAGATGATGTGGTGCCTAGTGTTGTGCAATAGTAATAATTATGAATACAATCTGTAGGCCTGTGACTGTCAACCGTTGTACTACTGCACGATTGCAAACACACAGTAGCAATGCCACTGTTGTTGCCACTGACAAAGTGTCTTATATCCTTGTAGGTCCCTCTGGTGTGACAGCAATGCAGCCGGCCCATGCTGGTGAGTGTGTTCTATCTTTAATACTGCTAATTAAATGTGCATGTCATAGGTGAGGTGTAGGCCATGTACACATAACACACATACGCATAATGCATGCTGTGCATGTTTGCTGTGAGACTATGCACATCCCAGTAACGTGGGTAGCTGCCTAAAACACATACAATACACAGAGCATTCCACACAATTGTGGCAACACTGATGTGGACATTGGATAGGCAGTGTCGATACACATGCACACAACATACACAACTTTGTCATATGCAGTACAAGTTAACATGCTACACATGGTGTATTCAGATGCCCACTGTAAGGTTATATTACAGTATCCCACACATCATCCACACAGCACACATAATATACCTGAGGGGTAGATGCCTCACATGTGACTGTGCGACACTCTTCGACACATTACACATTCATAGTAGGCAATGCCCCCTATTGTGCACCTTACAAACCCACGTAACAACTGGCTGTGAAATGGTGAATGTAGCTATGGTACTGCAGTTCTGGTACAGCGTGGTATGTGCCAATCTGGCACACATTAGTAGCCTTGAGTGACCACATGATGCTGCGTGATGATGGCTCATGGTAGTACACCCCATCCAGTCACATTGACCACAGTACTACACATAGCATTACCTGCTATGCACCTCAGTGTTGTGTGTGTGTGCAAACATAAGCACCTATACACAATATGCATAGCAATCACCATTTGTACAAAGTGACACATATATGTCTTGTAATGCTATTCAGTGTATAGGTCACATGACACACACTGTGTCTGTGTGATGCTTAATGTTGCAGTTGTGTTGTAGCATGCCATGTCATGTCTGGCACTGGCATGTCCA
Source organism: Protopterus annectens (assembly GCF_019279795.1). Taxonomy (NCBI): domain Eukaryota; kingdom Metazoa; phylum Chordata; order Ceratodontiformes; family Protopteridae; genus Protopterus; species Protopterus annectens. The sequence goes on from NC_056733.1 coordinate 1,080,157,463, forward strand.
CAATATGTCCAACACTCACCATAACCACTGTACAATGGCCGTGTTGAGCAATGGTATTCCATCAGGTAAACATGCACCACTCATCCTGTGTGTATACATAGCATGCATGTGCTAATCCTGTGTCCCCAATTATCTGCTGATGACACAGACACTCTAATCAGAAATGGATATCTATGTGACACACAGATACACATCCAGCCATGGTATGTATACCTGTGAGAGATGGTGCACAGGACATTGCAGAGCTTATAATACTTGCACAGCACTGTCGTGTCCATGTACACAGTGCATTCCAGGGTGAGTCCAATCACTGAACAACAACACACATGCATCAAAGACATGTATAGTGTTATTGGCAAGGGCTGTCAACACCCGTACTGCATGCTGTTGGGAAACACATGTCCTGCATGCTGACACGTGTGATATAACTGTTTGCCTTGTGATACTCTACCCCACCATCACCCGCTATTGAGTATGTTCTGGATTGCTGGTGTGTGTGTGTGTGTGTGTGTGTGTGTGTGTGTGTGTGTGTGTGTGTGTGTGTGTGTGTGTGTGTGTGTGTGTGTGTGTGAGTGTGTGTGTGTGTTTTAGTGAGGAGTGCATTTGTGTGCATGTGTGCATGTGTGCATGTGTGCATGTGTGCATGTGTTCATGTGTGCATGTGTGCATGTGTGCATGTGTTCATGTGTGCATGTGTTCATGTGTTCATGTGTGCATGTGTTCATGTGTTCATGTGTGCATGTGTTCTTGTGTGCATGTGTGCCGACATCATATACAGGTTGTAAAGTGTGTTTCCTGTCTTCTTCTCACAGGTGCTGACTTTGGGCTGGTTCACTGCAGCAGAGAAACTGATGTCACTGAGCAAAACAGTGATACTGATGATAGGTGTGTTGAGGCACAGGCATGTTTGCCAGGGTCTGTCGTTGGGCCACCAATCGACAGTACACAGCTGTCCACCCCATCCATGCATACAGTCATACTGCCAATACATCCATCACCAATGCCCATAGCTGAGAGACAGTGTACAGTTGACATTGGCCAGGACAGTGTGGTATCCATGGCACATGCATCCCAACACAGCAGCCATACCCAGATGTCTGGAAGGGTACCACATAGGCAGATGTCCAGGGGTTCTTGTAGGAGCACTGCTGCTCATCATGCCACTGGCAGACATACCACAGGTCTGACAACGTCATGCATGTTCCAGGCTGTCATGAAGGCACAGGCACATATGGAACAGTACACCAGACAGGGACTAAGGGCACAGAGAGCAGATACCACCATCATTGACAGTATCCATGACCTAGCAGGTGCCATCACTCATTACACCAAGGTCACTGATAGACGTTGGGGAGAGACATTAAATATCCTCAGCAATGTCATGTCCATGTGTCAGGACAGTGCGGGACAGTTGAGTCGTTGATGTGGATGTATGCCAGCAACATCAGCAGCTGTCAGTCACCGCGGACATCCCTCAAGCCACAGCTGCTCCCGTAGTGCCAGTATCAGCCCCAGCAATGTTGGGGGTGGGCTGTTCATAGAACATCCTAGAAGACCATGTGCACGTGGCTCTGGACAGTCCCAGCAGGGACCTGTGTCCAGTGTACATCCATCCACCTCTGGGGATAGTACCCAGTCTGGCTTAGTACCTGATACTGTCAGTAGCACCCCTGCCAGGCACAGGTACCGTATCTGTGGCCAGAGACAGTGATCTGTAAAGCCTTGCAGGTACAGTCTGTGGCTGTCCCACAAATACCTATATATGGCAGCCACATGGTGGAACTGTGTGCATGTAGACACACACACACACACACACACACACACACACACACACACACACACACACACACACATACTCCAGACACCTAGGGCTAACACATACCCACACACATTATATCAACATTGTCCCATTCCAGTATTCTTGCCCCTCACATACACACACACACACACACACACACACACACACACACACACACACACACACACTCACATGTTGATTGGATGGCTCACTGTAGGCCTCTGGCAAACCAACAACACACCCTGTGCATATGATGAAATCTGTGCCGCCTCCTGTCATCTGTAACATCGATGCAGGAACAGGCTACCATGGTGCTGATGCACAGGGTGTCTTTATAGCAGTATAGCAATGTTAGCATGTTGTCAGCAGTAGAGTGTAATGATATGCTTGAAGGTGTGGCTGAGCAGGCATGATGCATTAAAGCTATGATTGCCATTGTAGTGTTGTTTACACCAGCGTTGGTTCCAATTGTGTATTGCCCGGCCACGTGCCACTTGGCTGATGTGTGCAGTATTGGCAGCATGTGTTAGAGAGTGGACAGTATGTGTGGGATGTGTGTAGCACAGATTTGCAGGTGTACAGTTGTGAACATGGTGGAGGTGAACTGTCTGCATGTACGTGCATAGTGGACACATGGCCAGGGTGGCATGCTCTGTATTACACAGTAACACTCCATAGTTTCTATTGGTGGCCAGTATGCACTGTATTACACACATTCCGGAACCTGACTACACATGTGTGTAAGACATGGTTTGACACTGTGCTGTGGGTGATACTGTTACTATCTGTCATTGTTTTGCATTCTGGTAGTATACATCACTTCAACAGCCTGACCATAACCAATCGTTAGATGATGTCTTGACAACTGACACACAGATGTAGGACACACAGCAACATTTGGATCCTTCAGGTACTATACTATGCCAGTAACCACTGGTATTCACCTGCACCCATTACTGAGACCACTCCTGTTTGGCATATAGCTCTCTTAGGTACAAGCAATCACAGTAGGGATATGTCCGTCCACGTTTGGTAATGCATACTGTGGCCTATAATGCATTCTCCAGATTCATAGATTCATAGATTCATAGATTAGTACTAAGCTAACTGCTCTTGCGAGCCATTTTAAGCCTAGCCAATTATCCCTTGTGAGACTCAAACCCTGCACCTTGTGTTTGTAAGGCAAACACCTTAACCATTAGGCCACCCTCCCAACATCCTCACATCCTACACACACATCCTCCACAAGGGTATCATACAGACAGATGCCTGTTGTCAAACCCATGCTGTAAAGCTATAAGTGAAACTAAGCATAGTCATCCACCTTTACGGAACATATTATCCCCACAGTACCCCATAGGTAGTAGCCACCAACATGATGAACAGGTACCGATGTGTACATGCAACCAAGTGCTACGTCATCTCTCCTTTGATGATTACATTTCCAAAGGTATTTTGAAATCCCACGGTGGATCACATAAGCAATAAGGGGTCTGCATGCATATGCACAAAGGTTGTTGTACATCTATTATGAATAGTCATCATTGACAGACTTTGCTGGGTTTGAACAGGTGTGACATATACCTCGGCCATAAACCCTCACTCACACATTTCAATAGAAACCGTAATGTGTTTGTGTAACACGGATTACCTAGGCCAGGGATCACTGCAGTGACTGAACTTGTCACAAGCATACAGATGTGACCTAAGGTCTGGGAAGCAGCAGCACAGTCTGGCAAAGATGACAGCTGTGTTCTTGGAGAAAGCAGGGTTCCCACACATGCAATAATTGAGGTAACATGTACGTATATGTATTTGCCACACAGCTTGCTCACATGTGCAATGCATACTGATATGTCATACAGTAGTAAAAGCAAACCCACAGCACATTGATCAACAGTGCCACACATACAGCACACACACTCACCAAGTGCAAGATTCTAACCCCTACCTAATTACTTCATGATACTAGAGAAGTATGCATTAACAACACGCTATACACATCATGGGGAATTTTTTTTTCCACAGGTATATTTGGAGGATGGTGACATCATCAGACTTGACAAAGATTAGTTTACCACTTTTAAGGTGTTTTAACTACTCACCTTAAAGGTTGCTCCTTCTCAAGGGAACCACACACAGTTGTCAAGTGCAGGATTCAAACCCCCTATCTAACGATTTCATGATACTTGAGGAGTACACATTAACATGACATGCTATACACATTACTGGGAGTTCTTTTTTTCCACAGGTATATTTGTAGGATGGTGCATCATCAGACTTGACAAAGATTAGTTTACCACTTTTAAGGTGTTTTACTACTCTCCTAAAAGGTTGCTCCTTCCCAAGGAGAACACACACAGTTGTCAAGTGCAGAATTCAAACAACTACCTAACTACTTCATGATACTTGAAGAGTACGCATTACTACAGCATGCTATACACATTACTGGGAGTTCTTTTTTCCACAGGTATATTTGTAGGATGGTGACATCATCAGACTTAAAGATTAGTTTACCACTTTTAAGGTGTTTTACTACTCTCCTAAAAGGTTGCTCCTTCCCAAGGAGGGCACACACACGTTTGGCAAGTGCAGGATTCAAACCCCTACTTAACTACTTCATGACATTTGAGAAGTGCGCATTAACACAACGCGCTATACACATTACTAGGAGTTCTTTTTTTCCACAGTACATTTGTAGGATGGTGACATCATCAGCCTTGACAAAGATTAGTTTACCACTTTTAAGATGTTTTACTACTCTCCTAAAAGGTTGCTCCTTCCCAAGGAGAACACACACAAACACAGTTGTCAAGTGCAGGATTTAAACCCCTATTTAATTGCTTCATGATATTTGAGAAGTACACATTAACATGACATGCTATACACATTACTGGGAGTTTTCTTTGCAACAAGTATATTTGTAGGATGGTGACATCATCAGACATGACAAAGATTAGTTTACCACTTTTAAGGTGTTTTACTACTCTCCAAAATGGTTGCTTTTTCCCAAGGAGGCCACACACAAACACACACACACTTGCCAAGTGCAGGATCCAAACCCCTACCTAACTACTTTATGATGCTATAGAAATATGCATTTACACGCCACGCTATACACATTACTATCAGTTATTTTTTTCCACAGGTATATTTGTAGGATGGTGACATCATCAAACTATACAAAGTGGGTTACATTAGGTGACATTAGGTGGGCTACATTGAAGGAATGTCTAAACACTTTGGCCATGTGATCATCAATGGGGAGTTTACTATCTACCTGTGTCCCCAGGGCCATAATGACTTTCTCTGTACATACTGGATTACCACCTATGTGGTAATTTGTGTGCACTTTGTTCTACCCAAAGGGAATGACTATGCATTCTTTGGCATTCAGCTTGAGGGCATTGTTTTGACACCAGGTATCTGTCTCTGTAAGACACTTCTGGAAGATGTCTGTGTCAGCCATACAGTCAATTATGGACCACAGTTACCATTCATCTGAAATCCTGTTCAGCCGTACACCTCCCATGCTTGCCTGTACTTCTGAGCAGTATCTACTGAACAGGTGGTGTCCCAGGACCAAGACCTGTGGGATGCCATGTGTGACTGGCTTACAGTTGGACATGGCATCCGCAACTCTGAACATGTGTGTTTGATCTGTGAGGCACTTTCCCACCCATCCTGTGACATAGCTGTTAATGTTCAAGCTGGTATGCTTGACCATGATGACAGAGCATGGAATGGTGTAGAAAGGCCTTCATGAGGTCCAGGTGGGTTGTGTAGACTACTTTCACCTCCATCTATGTCCTTGGTAACTGTTTGAAATAAGTCAACTAGGTTTAGGTGACAGGATCTGCCTTTAACAAGGCGAGGTTGTGTAGAGTCCAGTGTCTGGAGGTCTCCAATGTCTCAGTTTATGGGTTCCATAACAATTTGCTCAATAGCTCTGTAGACCAGGCTGAGTAGACATATTGGGCAATGGTTTCCAGGTTCAGTTGTGGCACCCCCTTTGTGAAGTTGGATGACTGTTAGTGTATGCCATTTTTTGGGTACATAGCCTGTGGTACGCTTGAGTCTGGACAGTGTATGTAGGTGAGGGTGTAGTTCCTTATGTGCCTAGTGTAAGACGCAGCCTGGGACACCATCCAGTCACATTGATTCTGTGTTCCTAGCTTTGGTGAGGGCTGTCTTTACCTGCATGTCCATGATGTCTGGGGCTCTGCATCCTTCTGTGATGGACATAGGCCCTTTTGGGGGTGATGGGGTGGAGTTTACACTGAACTTGTCCCCCTGGATGTGGGCAATGTAAGTTAGTTTGGTGTATTTCTTTCCTTTTTTCTGTAACTGCCAGCATATTTGGAAGTTGACACCTACATGTAGCTACCAAAGGTTTTGTGGTTGTTATTCTTACATTACTTGCCTATTTGTCTTTAGAAACTGTCCTTGGATTATTCTATGAGCGATCATTGTTTCTTCCTGATAATGATCAATGATGCCTTTTCTTTAGTGGAGTTGGATCTATCATGTGTTTGTTTCCTCCTTCTATTGTCTAGCTTATTTATGGTCAACAACCACCTGATTGTTGTCCTATTTTTGGAGGAGTGCATCTTGGTTTTATTTGTGATGTCTCATTCCATGCATCCCTGTAGATGTTCATAGGATGCACTTGTAAATGATTCTGCAGATTGTATACCATTATCCTATAGCAAGAGGTCTTCAGGAACGTTCCACTTTGGTCTTGGGAAGTGTGCAGTTTGCTTTTGCAAATGTCTTCAAAGTGGTTTCATTGACTGGTTGGGGGGCAGGATGTTGATGTCCAGTGTGATTACTTAATGATCTGATATTACCAGCGAGGGGTTTATCTCTGTTGTGGAACACTGGTACCCCATGTTGGTGATGATCATGTCCATTATGCTGTCACCTCTAGTGGGCATTGTGACCAGCTGTTCCAGAGTGTTAGAGTTTTTAAACTCTAGGAAACATTGGGCAAAGGACATTGTACACGAGTAATCCCACCACTCAATGTTTGTGTAGTTGTAATCTCCTCATATAATGGTGTTTGATAGGACCTTTATATGTTCCACTGTTCTCCGGAATACTGAGTGAGGTTCCTGAGACAAGGTACATTATCTGTAGCAGGCTACAATCTGATGGGCAGCTTTGCCCAATGTTAGTTGCACTTGCATGGTCTCCAAGGCCTCATGCTGTGCCACTAACCTGAAGGTGTGGGTATCCATAAGGTAAATGGGCACACCCCTTCCTTTTGTATTTCACTTGTGGTTTTGGGTCCAAAGGTTAGAGGGATTGTGAATGTTTTATGTGGAGCATATCCAGCTCTGTGTTTGACATAGCTTTGTATATTAAGCAGTGAACACCTCTGAGTAGGCAATATGCAAGGGAGTACGGATGGAACATTTTGAGATGGTCTGTGTATGGCATGTATTTCAGGCCACTAATGCTCTTTGTGAGGTATTCCTGCTGACTTTCAAGTTGTTGTAGTTGTCTTGTGAGGTACATAGAAACAGTGGCATTGTACTCTATTATAGTTCTAGTGAGTGATGAGTAGAGGGGAACAATGTCCTCTTCTATTCTGCATGAGACACATTTTGTGATGAGGTGTGCCACATAGGAGGGTTTCCTGACTACTGCGGGAATGTGATTATCACAGCTGTATCCACTGTGCACCTGTGACCCAGGGTCCCTTGTCACACTTTCAGTGTGAAGTATACTACCACTTATGTTGTAGTTCTTGGCTACAGAGTTTGTAACAAAGGGGGTGACAATGCATCTTTTGGCATTGAGCTAGAGCCCATGGCTTTGACAACAGCCATCTGTCTCAGTGAGCCACTTTTGTAGGCTGTCCACATCTTTAGTGTTTACAATTATGGCTCCTAGTTTGCAGTCCTCTGGAAACTTCAGTAGCCACAGACCTTCCATGTTAATGTTTACTTCAGGGAAGTAGATACTACACAGCCTGTGAAGTTATCTGTCCCATGGCTGCTGTGATACTGGCTTTGGAGAGTGTTTTTTACCTGTGCAGCCATGATGACAGCAACTTTGCAGTCTTCCATGATAAAGATGTGCTATTTCATGGGTGAGAGGGGGTAAAGTTAAAACTGATCCTATCTGCCAGGATGTTGGCAATATCAGTTGGCTCTGTACATTTAGTGTCATTGAGATGTAACTCAGTACAGATCTAAGTGTAACCATGACATGGACCTGTCTGTTGGGCAGAGATCTCCTGAGTAGACAGTATGCAACATAGTACAGATTGTGTTACATTCACTCTTGATGCATGGGGCAACTATTTGAGGCCAGTAATCCTCTTGTTAAGGTACTTCATTGGTCTTTCTAGCTGCTGAATGTGCCTAGTCGGATTCATCACAAGTGTGTTGTGGTACTCTCTGACAGGTCTGATGACTGCTGAGTATTGGGAACCTCCTTTGACCTACATGCACAGACCTTGGCAGTTTATGTGAACACATAGCATGATTTTCCGACCACTTTGTGAATGTGTTTCTGGAAGTAGAGATAACTATCCACATTTGTCCATAGATCCCTTATTGTCACATCCGTATTTAGCTTAGGTGTGTGAGCATGCCCAGTATTACCTTTTATTGTGATGCTGAATAAAATCCACTACATTTGTTGGAGTGTGTGAGCATGCCCGGTATAGACATTTATACTATATATGTATGGAAAATCAAGTTGTATTTTTACAGCAAGGCTCACCTTTGTGTCATAGATCAACAGGGATCATGCTGAGACTTATCAACATTTCTACATACAGGGGGGACAGCTATTCTTTGTACATTTCTACCCGGGAGCACACCTGATTGTTACTGTGGGTGTACATAGGATGTGGGTTTCACCTGACACTTATACACATTTGCTATGCCTGCATTGCTATGTACAGGACACCATCTCAGTCTGTACTGTTGCCTATCGTACTGGCTTGAGGCATACTACTGTACTACAGATCTTAGCATCCAATGTCACGTATATTAGCTTGTGACTTCATAGCCTACACAACCCACATCACACCACCTGGCCTGATGCTCTCTGTCTGCATAGGCATGTGGGGGAGGTTACCCATTAGCCTCTTTAGGGGCATGATACAGCATTTCTTTGTGTTTGCATTAGTGTACAATTGTCCTGCTGTGTCTGTGCCACTGAAATGCTATCATGGCTTAGTGGTTCAGTACTGTGACTATAGTGCACAGTATCCTGGGCTCGAGCCCTGTCACTGATTTTTATTTTCATGCTGGGCAGACCAGACTGCATAAGGAACAGTAAAGCAGATATGAGCATGTTTAACTGACTTTGCTCAACTTTGCCCGACCTTGCCCAACATTGCACGAGCTATTTTGTTTACATATACTAGATACTGGTAAAAGCTGCTTAGCACTGCTTTATATTGCTTAAAACATGGCAATAAGGCCTCAGGTGGTGCTGCAGAGCTCCATATGTCAGATGCACATACTACACTCCCTATACATGTTTGGAGACAGGTAGTGTCAAGTTAGGCATCCCTTTTATTTTATGTGCATGTCAGAGAGAGGTATCATTTCCAGGGTTTCTACTGAGCCAGTGTATGTGCTATGCGTTGCCTCTTTGCCAAGGCCAAGGCATACTAGGCACACCTCCTTCTGCCTACTGGGACAGGCTCAGGTTGTTCCTCCTCTGAGTCACATTCTGCCTGTGATGGCCTTGGCAATGGTGGGGGGGCTGTCTGGCCCTGCCCCATTTTGTTCCTGCTGCAGCTGCTTTCACAGGATCATATTGTGTAGCATGGAACATACCATGACAAACTGGGTACATGTAGTTGGTGAGTACTGCAAGGCTCCACCAGATGTGTCCAGGCACCGGAACCATGACTTGAGCATCCCAAACACACGCTCGATTACATTTTGTGTTTGTGCGTGTGCCTCATTATGGAGTTCTTGTTCAGGTGTGTGTGCATTTCTGATGGGTGTCATCAGCCACAGCTCCAGTGCATATCCAGCATCCCCCACTAGGTGACCGTCAGGGATGTCCCCACTGGCAAATGTCTGGTACAGCTGCGTCAGATGCCAGATATGAGAATCGTGGTAGCTTCCAGGGCAGCCAGCACACACATTCAGTATTATGCCCTGGGCATTGCACACGACCTGGCAGTTGATGGAGGGGAAGCCCTTGCGGTTGAAGTAGGCCCTACCCTGCTCACCGGCTGGTGCTTTGACATGTATGTGCGTGCAGTCTATTTCACCCACTACCTCAGGGTATTGTGCTATTTGCTGAAAGAGACACATATTGCTGGCCAATGCCTCATGGGAATTTGGGAAATATACATGATCACCGACATGTGCTGACATGGCATTCAGGAACTGGTGCAGTACCCTGGATGCTGATGCCTGTAAAATCCCCATCATATCACCAGTTGGTCTCTGGAAGGTACCTGTTGCTAGTATTCTTAGGCCAAGACATACCTTGGTTTCCACTGGGATGGGTTCCCCTCTGTTGGTTCTGTGTGTGAGGTGTGGCCTGCACAGCTCAACGATTTGCTGCAGGAGGTCTCTGTCCACTCTATAGTGCTCCACTATCTCCAGCTCATGTAGCCCCTGGTAAGTTACCCTGTGTCTGTACACTCTTCTCCGTCTCCTCACTGTGGGTTGCTCAGCAGCATTTGCAATGGCACCACCGTCAGCATCTTGCACATGTTGCCTTATAATAGCAATGGCAGCCCCTAACATTATTTAGTTTCAGTTAAGCTTTTAAAGTTTTCACTTCTCTTTGTAGACTGCAGTGCTGCAGTGTTTCTGAGTAAAACATGGGGGAATGTTGTTTGAAGAGTTTTAAGTGCTGGGCTGGGCTAGTGCACTGCCTGTGGAATTGGCTGATTCTGATTAATTTCACCTGGCAGCTCTGCTAGTTTTCCTTGCTTAACTTCCTACTACTTCTTTTCCTTCATTTTCCCTTTCTGTTTCCACAGGGGGCAGCGCCATGCAAACAAGCACAAACACATGCACACGAGCGCACACGTGCGCAAACAAGCTTACACAGGCTTAGACAGGTGCATACGCATGCACACCGGCTTATACAAGCTTACACAGGCTTAGGCGGGTGCACATTCGTGTATTCAGGCTTAGACAGCCTTACACGGGTGCACACACGCACACACAGTGTAAGCAGCTTTGCAAGAAACTTTAGTGATAGCCACGGCATACACCTTCGGTTTCTGGGCTTCAGTTTAGACAACTGTAGACACGCCTCTTCTAGTTCTGAGTAACTCACAGCAAACACATGCCACTCTGCTCCAATGAGCTTACAGTCTTTTTGATACATACCCCCTCATGATGTCACCCATCTTCTACTCTGTTACTCCCCTAATCCTACTCTTACACTCTATGGACATGGTTCACATAGCAGGGAAAATTGTGATTCACTATCCTTATACTCATTTGCATAGGATTGCTTACTAATGCTTGGTTACATCTCTCATACTGAACTCCCCCCCCCCCTTAGCAACCACTAGTCAGTAGCCATGTTGTCTTCAGCCTGACATTCACTTGCATGGCAGATGAATATTTTGAATAAAATCCCTATTTGTGGCTTTCATTTTTTTTTCTGGTTTTTAGTGCGCTGCAAGTTTGCACGGCGCTGCGCTACGCTTAAACATTTGAGATCAAGGAAAAAAAAATATTTTTTTTTATTTTGCAACAGATAAAAATGCCAGTGGCTGTATATTTGGCCATTGGCATGCTTCCTCAACTGCATGCATCCTTTATTTGGAGCTGTCATGGCTCTGTTTTGCTATTTGCAGAACGGTACGCAGTTGCCAACCGAGTATATTTCTGCAAATAACACTACTCTTACTCGTACAGGTTAGTGTTTCCTGGATCGCAACTTTACCTCATTTGCATAGCTTTCAGCAGCAAATTAGGTCATTTGCATAAACTAACACTGTCCGTGGAAGAGTCATTTTAGGAGCTCTCTTACATGCCCCTGCTGGCTGTTCCTGGATTGCTAGGCAGACATGTTGGCTGGCTGGAGTCTTACTCTACTCTTAGACTCCGTGCAATCCTTCGTGAATCCGGCCCATTGTCTTCAAGGATAAAAATTTCAGATCACATTCTGCAGAGGGTTCAAAGGGGGAATGTATTATGGCTTGTAGTACTAAATTCAGGTCCCAAGGAGGAGTGGGGTCCTTGAATGGGGATTTTAACAGAAGTGCACCCCTGAAGAAGGAATACAAAGTCTATGAGCAGCTAAGAATGTTCTTCTAAACCATCATGAAAATTTGAGATTGCAGCCAAGTGCAATCTAATGGTAGAAGGGGTAGCCCAAGCATTGAAAACGGAGGCTAAAAAGTCTAAGACATTCTCTATGGAAGCAGAAAAGGATTATTATTTTTTTTAATGGGCCCAAAAGAAAAAATCTTTTCCACTTGCCAGAATATAGTTTCTGATTGGAAGGTTTATGCACAGACAAACAAATGTGTTTCTTCCTCCTCTGTAGGGAGGAAATATTAGGATGCCTGGCAACCAATGGAATGGGAGGAACCATACTCTTAGCTTGAGACTCAAAATATCTGGGAGAGCAAGACCATCTGGGATGAGATAGAAGATCTAGTACTGCGTCCAGAAGCCAGGGTTATCAAATCAGATAGCGCCAAAGAAAGGGGAACCAAATCTGTCAAAGCCTAAAGGGCACTATGAGGTTACTGTGCTTTTCAACTTGAGTGCTTTATGTAAAAGATTTTGGGATCAGAGGTGTCAGAGGGAAGGCATATAGAAGACTGGGGGAGGGCAATTGTGGAGGAGAGCATCTCTGGCTGACTTTCACGGAGGGGGAATCAGGGCAAAATAATTGCTGCACTTGTTGTTTAGGGGGGATGCAAACAGAGTACAACAAGGTTGACCCCATTGACTGAAGATCATTTTCACCACATTTGTATTGAAAGACCACTTGTGAGGCTGAAGGATACATCTGCTCAGCTTGTCTGCAATAACAGTGAAACTCCCTGAAATGTGCATTGTTATTAGAAATTATTTGGAAGAGATTGCCCACTGCCACACTCTGAAGGCTTCTCGACAAAGGGGATAAGGCTTGGTTCCTCCCTACTGGCTGATGTACCAAACTACTGACATATTGTCTGTTTGAATTAGCAATCATTTCCTGAGGAATAGCTGTCTGAAAGGCTTGCAATGCTAGAAGCACTGCTCTTATTTCCAGGACACTGATGTGCAATTTGCCTCTAAGGGGGGCCAAGTGCCTTGGACAGTCTTGCCCAGAAACCCCTCTACCCCATTTGGGAGATGTCTATGGACATTATGGCCATTGGCAATGGAAAAGCAAAAAGGTGACTGTGGAGAATTTGATCGGAATCCATCCACCAAAGAAGAACCCTTTTGTAGTAACTGGTGATCAGGATTGGGTGTAACAAAGGCTGGTGAAGGATAGACCACTGAGAAGCTAGTAGCCATTGCAGAATCCTCATATAAAACCTGGTTAGAGGAACTAGAGTTATTGATGCAGCCATCAACCCTACAGCTTGCAAAACTAATTGTGCAGGAACCATCTTTCTGCAGATTACCTTTTGAATGTGTACCATAATTCCCTGAAGTCTCTCTGGAGGAAGGGATGCTATAGTTGTCTCTGTATTTAGTACAGCCCATATGAATTCCAAATTATGAGCTGGCATCAAATGTGATTTTTTGAGATTTACTATAATCCCCAGATGGGCACAGAAGTTGAGAGTGTAATCCCTGCTATTATTAACTGATGCCTGGTCATAGTGGTTATGAGCCAGTCATCCATGTATGGAAACACCCAGAATCCTTGCAGTCTCAAGTGAGCTGCTACCACTGCCATGCATTTCATGAACATCCTAGGGTCTGTGGTGAGACCAAAGGGCAGTAGTCTGAATTGGTAATGACTGGCTCCCAGCTGGAACCGGAGGAATTTTCTGGAGCATTTGTCCATTTTTATGTTGGTAATACACATCCTGGAGATCTGAGCACATACAATCATCTTTCTTCAGAAAGGGAAGAATTGGCTGAACCGTAACCATCCAGAACTTTGTTTGCCAAACTGATTTGTTCAGCACACTGAGATCCAAAATGGGACTCCAGTCCCCTGTCTTTTTTGGCACTAAAAAGAATCTTGAGTAAGTTCTGGATCCTTTCTGGTCTGGCAGGACTTCTTGGATGACTTTCTTGTCCAACAGCTTTTGACTTTCTTGCACTGCTGAGTCCTTCTGATTGGGTGGAACATCAGAGATTTTTTGCGTACAGGGGTGGATGAGAAAAGGAAATGATATAACCTCTGGATACAATCCATTGCACCTAGGAATCTGTTGTTATGTCTGGCCTGGCATCTAGATGCAAGGACAAGCATTCCCCATCTGCCTCCACAGGAAGACAATTGGGCCTCTGTTCAGAAGTGCTGAAAGGGCTTCCCTGGGAAGGAATCCCCGAAGCCCTGGTTTTGCAGACCACCTCCGCCACGAGGGCAGGATCTTCCATTTTGGTTCCTCCATGCCCATGGGGAACTCCCTTCATGTGTGTCTTGCAAAGGCCCTTGGGATGTTTTGAACCACATTTCCACACAACTCCTCCTCTGGTTCCTAAAAAAGGACCTTTGGGAGGGTGGAGAAACATACGCCCTCAGCAAAAAGGGCTTTACCATCTTTCTCACACCTGGATAAAGTCTCTTTCACATTAGGGTCAAACAAGGATGTTCCGTCAAAGTGGGCATTGATGAAAGAAGACTTGAATGATTCCACAAAGTCACATAAGTGCATCCAGGCATGTCTCCTTGTGGCTACACCTGTACCCGCTGCTCTGTAAGTCCCTTCAGCTGTGTGTGCAATTAGCCTCATGGACGGATTTGACACAGACTCGAAGGTGGCTAGCCAGGAAGCCACTTTCTCTTAAACCCACTCAGCTACCACTCCTGATAGAGTATCAGACAATTCCTTAATAAGATCCCATTGGGAGTCTCATGAAATGTGCCAAAAAATTCAAGGACCTTATAGCAAAGGTCGATGAAGCATAAACCAGCTTCCCAAATCTGTCCATAGCCCAAGACTCCCTGCTGGATGGATGGACAGAGGAACTTTCCTCAGCAAGTTCCTTTTTAGTGGTGGCCACTACAACCATTGCATCCACAGCTTATCCCTTGGCCCAGAACTGTTTACCCTTGGGGTGAAAAGTATTTTATCTGGTATCTTGAGAACAGGCTCAATGGTGTCTGGAGCCTTCCATGCCAAGAGGTAGACTGGTGGGTGACAAAAGCCTCCAGGTAAACAGATTCCTCAGAGGAAGGGTTTTGGAACATCCAGCCACCCTCTGTTTTAAAATTTCCATGATGTCTCCAAATGGAGGTGACAGTGGGGACCTTTCCCCCTCATCAAAATCTGTGTCCTGAGGAGATTCCAAGTGCTTCCTCTTGCACTTCTTCTTCTTCTTCTGAGGGACCTCCTCACAGGCATAATCTGGGGGGCATCAGAAGATGACAGTACCTGAGCCTGTGAAGCCTGAGGCTTCAGGAACAGCTGTCTCAGTGGAGAGGCAGGAGGAATAACTGAACTAGAGGGGGGGGGTACCTGTTCCTAAGGCGAAGGTGTCAACTGTGCCTCTGCAAGAGAAAGAGCTCTCTGCATAGCCTCAAAGGCTGGCTCCTCTGTAGAAGGAAGGGAGCTGTAACATAGATAGACTGCATCGCAACAGGGGTCACTCCCAGCTCCGAAGATACGACCCTCAAAACCGAAGCCAGAGCCAAATTAACTTGAGCTGAAGCTCCAAGAAGCAGGGGCAGCTCTGAAAAACCTGGAGTTGAAATCTGCCCCCCATAACCAACAGGGTAGCTGCAACTCCTGAAGGTCTCCAGTTCCAAAATAACCGAACAGCTCAAGGTAACTACTGGTTCGAAAAAATCAAATAACTCCAGTGCAGTTGGTGGTAGGATACCCAGAACAGATGCCTTTAAGGCCTCCAAGGAGGTTAAAGGAAGATGAGTTAGTGGGGTAAAAGAAGTTTCGGTACCAATACCTGATAGGATCAGAACCGACAGGGGGCATGAAAGTCCTCTAGCCCATGGAATTTTATTCAATAGCCTCTCCACGTTGAGCTAGGACAACATTTTGGTGGAGCGGACCAACGAAGTAGAAGGAGACCTGTGGGCCTCTGCAGAAATAATTCAGGGAGTTCTCTAGCAAATGGGTCAATTGAGAAAGAATAGGAAGTCCTAGACAGAATGTCCTTGGTCCTAGCCTGTGGAACAGTAAAAATTTCCTGCAATGTGGCCTTTGACTTTGATGGACTTAAAATAGTAATCCATACCAGAATGCTTGTCAGTGCCGATGTGTTAGAAGCAGAGGCCTGTGCCTCCAAGGAAACTTTCAGTGCTAAGGTTTTCAACTTCTTTGATTTCAGAACTAATGGGGTGGTAGGAAGCAAAAGGTTTATTTTCTTGCCCTTGTCCATAGACAATGAGGACGAAGGAGAGAAAATGTCCTTTTGGCATTATCTCCAGAAGATAAGACTTTGCCAAATGTTGAGGGAAGCAAACTTTTTAATATAATTTTATTTTGCCTTTCTACTAAGGCCCAGTGACTGAAAAGAATTAAGTGCGAGCTGTAGTAACGGCTGCATCAGTTTTGATATCTGAACCAAACCCATCTGTCAAGGATAAAATGAAGGCTGACAACTTCAGGTTGAATGTTAATGAGGCTTGTGAGGAGATCTACATGAATATTCATTAAGTATTCAGACACATGATTGATTGGTGGTGGTGGGTGGCATGTGTTACTGTGCATCGATGGTACAAGGATTCATGATAACTGCATTTACAAAAAAAACTTGGTGGCAGCTGATTGTGTTATGAAAGCTCTTGGATCTGGTTTTATCTTATTTGTACAGATCAGTACAGTTCAGTAGTACTGACTGGATTGCTATCCTAGTCTTTTTTAATTAACACTATATATCACTGGGTCAAAGCTTTGTTTCAGTTCATTTTGGCTTACACACAGACCTGAAATACTGTGGTGTCTGACTTGTCTGGCTTCTTACAGAAGTTCATTTTTTTCTAAGCCTCGCACCCTTTTTCTGTTCAGGTTTTAAGAGCCAGTGTCTCTCTGGCCTCCACCCCTTATGGTAATCTGACTACCAAAGTCCCTCCCTTTCTGCTTTCATCACTATTATCTGTTGTGAAAGCTAACTGAGCACTTTTCCCATCCATTGTTTTACACAGATCCACAATACTGAGAGCCCACTCAGCAAACCAGTATTGTTCTTGCGTTAACTTCCCTTACTATACATCATCATTTTAGTTTACTGTTTTACATTTCATTTAAATACTCCACCTACCAGTTTTTGCACTTTAAGTCATTTTCAGTGTCCTGATATTGTACTATTTGTTGATTGCTGAGAACTACACTTTTAAGAGGCTTTACTGGTGCTCTTACTGTGTAATTTGCTTCTGTGTATTTGTTATTGGTGTTTAATTGCTGGATTCCTGCACTTTTGGCCCTGCTAAAGGGATTCTACACATTTTCCAGTGTTTTAAGTACCTGTATAAATTTGGAGTGTTAGCGAAACTCTTAAATCATTCCCACATAGAGAAAATCCACCACAGCATCCTGTCTAATGAACCTAGTGGTATGCTTGTTGTTTATGCTAATTGAGACTCTGCCACCTTTATTGCCTGTCTGTGTAGTTGGTGATTTAAATGTGTGGAAGGCATTGAAAACTTGCACTACCAGAGTATTTTCTGTTGCTTTAAACCATGTCTCAGTGACAGCACAGATGTCTATGGTCTCCAGGGTGATGAGAGCTTGTAGGGAGTGGACTTTCTTGTTTAAGCTCAATGCATTGCACAGTGGCATCTTAAGGATTCCTTGTGTTGAATTTACCATGTTGGAAGGTATGTCAGTTTGACATTACCTGAAAAAGGCTGTTTGGGAGAGGATAAAGTTTTGGCCAATATTAGAAAGCCTAGGGGGATAGGTGCAACGTGGTTTGGTAACCATGTCCTCCCATGTTGACAAATATTGCATTCTTCTAGAATGACACCATAAACTAAGGCAATTATTGAAATCAGTCATCTTTTGTTTGTATAGTGGCATCGTCCTTGGTGAAGGTTAAATGCTGCTCATTGAAAGGCACTCATCAGCCTGGGACACATATTCTGAAAAATCAACAATGCCTCTCTTCATATAGTCCAAGGAGGTATGTTTCAGGTTATTTACACCCACATGGAAAATGACTGAATCATACTGGTACCTGTGGTGCAATTACTTGAGTGCATGAATAACTCTGTGGATCATGGCTCAAGATAGGCAACTAACCATTATCTTCTCTTTGTCCAGCCTGGTGAGTGGGGCATCAGTGTCATACAATGGAGTCCCCTATGACTAGGGTCCTGGCCAGTGTGTTTGTTCACCTTATGGGCTTTGTTTTTGGGACTCCACTGGGTGTGAGTGTATGTGAGGTGTTAGATGTTGCTTTTGGTGACTGCTTTTGAGTTTGCTAAGGATAAGCTTTGCAGATGGTAAATTTAGGTCTTTGGACTTTGAGAAGATTGCATTCAACACAAGGAACCTTGCTTGTGATATAAATAGGACCTGCTGGAGAGATATGTATATATCCCAGAGACTACCCAATCTATGGAACAGGCCATGTGAAGCAGAGCTCCTTCCTAACCCAATTCAAGTGCAACTTGGACAATTGAATGGGAAACTGGAAATTCATCTCTGGTTTGGCACCTATGTCTAATGGACACAGGTAACCTGTAAATGGTTCATCTCTCAGGCCCATGCTTACACTTATCAACGGTATCAGAACTTGTCAGAGATATGGGATGCATGGCTAGGGTTAAAAAGGCCCTAGTGGTCATTAGCCTAGTAACCACCTATGAACCTATTTAAGTGCCTCAGCATAAGTTGTGTGTGTTGAATTCCATGTGTGGTAGGTGTAGAGTGTGTGTGTTTTTGAAAACCTTGCATGTATGCAAGATTTTTGCCTTCTGTAAAATTGTGTAGGTGCATCTCTCGCATACTGTGTCTGTTTCTTTAAGGATTAAGTGGTTGTCTGTGAACATAAGACAACTGCTACATTGTCTCAAGATACACATATCTACCAAGCTGGCTATGAAGATGTTTGGAAATCGCATACCAATGCTGTCTGGACCTGAAATTTGGTAAGCTATTGAGGGGTACATATGGTGAGTTAACAAAGGGTTGCTAAGGGTGATCTATGGGGTTGGGGACTAGACTAGGTTATATAATATTAAAGGATAGTGGTAGTACTATTCAGTGTGCAGACTAGCTGCTCTAAGCTTGTCCACTCGCAAGATACTTGCTACAGTTTTAACGATAGTTTTATATTTAAAATTTGCTTTCTAGATGTTTGCCTCTGTACAGGTCATTAATAACTGCTGCTACACAGCGAACACCTCTGTACAAACATGCAAAATTTATACTAGCACTGAAAAATCAGAAAACTGGCTACTGAGGCCTCTGGCCAATAAACAAACACACTTTGAGCCCTTTTATGTGTTTAACAACACAGATTGATCAGGCAAAACACCTGAAGTAAAAACCCAGTAATGATTTCCACAACTGCAATGCTACCAAAAACAAACTTATACAACTAGCTAGAAATTCCTTTAACTCCAGTAAACCCTGTAACAGTCTACAGTTATCTATCTTCAGACCCTGGAAACTACAGACCCATTAGTTTGACTTATATGCAAGCTATATGTCACCCTCTATGTCTCACAAAACCCATATCACACCAAGTGTTATTTACCTGGGGATGAAGGTTTAGTTCCTTTAACTGGGTATCTGAGAAACCATGTGTTCTGTGAAGGAACAGATCATTCACGGCTTGAAAGATTAGAACAGATCTTCATGGAGGAGTCTATAGGAGACAATTCAGACTTCTGAGAACATCAGTCATATTAGTTATGAATCTCTGAGGTATCTCAAGCTGAGAACTCACACCTAGACCTACTGAAGACACTCATCATACAACTAAATACCCTACTCCTGGGGGACTTTAACTACCCCTTTATAGACTGGAAAGCCTACACAGGCTCAAATTTGCAGACACAGGGATTCCTGGACTTAGTAAACACAAACACTCTTGACCAAACAGTGCACACACCCACTAGAGGGTCTAACATACTGGACCTGATACTCACACATATGGAAGAGTGCTGTAATCCCCCCCCCCCCATGTCACTTCCTCACTGGTGAGATCTGATCATAAAACTGTCTCCTTCAAAATAAAAATCAACTTGGTAATCCCATTAAACCCTGTAACAGTTAGGAACTATTCCAAAGCAAACTATCTCTTATTAAATGACGGCCCATCAAAATACAATGCCTCTGCTAACCCAGAGTTCACATCAATACATGTGGAGTTGCTCATAGAAACACTGTGCATCCATCAAAATGGCTGCATTGAGGCTGCTGTATCTACATGACATAAGCCAAAGCTAACTCAAAAAACAAACCATACTAATGGCATCCTAAGTTAAACAGGTTATAAAACAAAAGGAAAGAAATATGGCTAAAATCAGAAAGGGTAACTCCCATAAAGATAAAAACACTCATCTAACTAAACAGGCAACTAAGAGAAATAATTAAGTCCAACAAAGCCATCTTTAAGGTCAAGATAACCTCCCATGCTCAAGACAAACACAGGGATTTCTACAGCTATGTCCAAAACCACAAAAGCAGAAGATAGCAGTGTGCCAAACTGGTGGTTGATGGTACCGCTTTCACTGAGCCTAGCAATATAGCAAACCTCCTGTCTGATAAATTCAACCCAAAATTTATACCCTATCCCTCCCCAAGAAATGCCTCCAAAATGCCCCCCAAATATTAACAGAGAGCATGTCCTTGCTCACTCACTAAGGCCTAAAACACAGCCTCACTGGGGCAAGACGGTATCTCAGGATGCCTCCTGAATAGCATTAAACATGATCTATCAGGGCCACTG
Organism: Protopterus annectens; assembly: GCF_019279795.1. NCBI lineage: Eukaryota > Metazoa > Chordata > Ceratodontiformes > Protopteridae > Protopterus > Protopterus annectens. The sequence goes on from NC_056733.1 coordinate 1,080,178,253, forward strand.
GAATCACTGTTTAACTATAGATTCAAAGCAGGCTTTGTGCTATGAGAATGGAGGACTCCAATGATCACGGGGGACAAGAGGGGCGGTCCGCCCCAGGAGACACTTTTTTGCATCATGTCTCAGACTTCCTCTTCTTCCTTTCCACGCAGTTTTTTAAATGAACATCAATCCCTCTTAACACTCACAGAACCCTATTGCTGTAAGTGTTACAGAACTATGAACTATTTTCTTTGCTAAGTTGTGTGTGTGGCAAATATTGACGTTCACAGAACTATGAACTATTGCTGTAAGTATTACAGAACTAGTGTGTGTGTGTGTGTGTGTGTGTGTGTGTGTGTGTGTGTGTGTGTGTGTGTGTAAAATGTCCTAGTTAGGGATACCTGCTGATTAGTGTTATTCAGGCTCAAACCTTGTACCTTAGGTACAAAAGCTTGGATTTTCTACCCCTACCACCACTTGTGATTCAAGTCAGCTCTTCTTAAAATTTGTGGTTTTCTGGAAAATCAGTGAGGACTGAATTCACTGAATAATGACAGCCATTTAAGTTTCAGTCTTTTTATCTTTAAGGAAATGCATGGTAACACAAAACATTTTATTCTAGCAACTTTCTAATATTATACAAGCAATGTTTAAAGTGTGTCCCTGGTTTTGTCCCTAGTTTTGGGCCTTTGTTTCTCCACTCCTCCCCCATACATTTTGGCTTTTTCCAAATTTCTTGTGCTGCAAAGTTGAGATATAGTTGAGTGTAGAGTGTATTTTACAAGGAGCTGACAGCTTTAGGGGAACAGAAGTTTAGTTCTGCTTATGCCATGTCTGTTTGCAACAAGTAACTGTTGTTTAGTAAATTATATCAGTATTGTGCTAAACTATTTAAAATCATTGTTAGTAGCACAACAGGCAGTATACTTGCTTTTGATACAGAAGGTTGTGGATTCTACTCATACAGTATGTAGATGGATTGCTGATACTGTACTGTGTTGTACTTTAAAAGGGTGGATGCTGCAGTCCTGAGAATGTCCTCCTTTGGAGGAGATACCTAATAACTATGAACCTGTTATCAGTTTGCCATCCATTCCCTATTGCAATATTACTAGCTTATCATGTTTTTAATGTAACATGGGCAACTTATTCTTCATGGGCAACAGGCACTTTATTTGCAGATGAAACAATGAAATATAAAGTTGCTTGCTAGCAGCAACCTCTTCATTAGTTACAGATGTCTTTAATGTGGAATTATTTAGATGACTTTTACATCTGCAGAGATTGTGCATGTTTACTGATATTGGTGAATTGTAATGACAGATGTTTGAGTAGACATTTATGATGGAAATGTTCTGAATTGGGCAGTTTTGTCATTACTGGTTCATATATTTTGTTTCAATGTTTACGGGAAAAATGTTTAAAACAATACATTTAAAACATGCTCTAACAAGTGTGCTGTATTATAGAAGGAATATAATTTAATACAATCAGGAAGGTGAATCAGGGAACACATTTATGTTTGCAAGGTCCTAAATATGTGCAAGGGGCCTATGATTTGAAAATAGCCAAAGGTAAACTTTATCTGCCACTAGCCAGATGCATTTCCTTTGAATGTAGGTTTCAATGCTGTTTCAAAGAATGTGAGTTTCAAGAACAGAGACGTTTTAATGCTAAGTCTGTTTGCATTGTGAAACATTATTGCTTTGTTTAGCAGAAGTTTATCAGTGTTTGTGCTATAAAATTTAAAATAAAAGTTTTAATTAAATCCAAATAAAACAGTATGTACATTACAGTGTTTATGGCAAAAGGGGAGAAATAGCCAAGTAATGGGACACTGGAATTGCTGCAGGGGGGGGGGATGTGTATGGGAGGCCCAATTTGACCATGATTTTGTGAGGGGGGGGCAGCAAACTCAAAGACAGCCCAGGGTGGCACAAATGTTAGCTACACCACTGAATGGTAATCTCTCTTCATAAGAAACTAGAAACTACAGACCCATTAGTCTGACTAGTTTTATATGCAAAGAAAAGGAATTAATTATCATGGAAAGACACAGATAACCTTCAGACACTGGACCAACCCAGTTTGTCTTTGTCAAAGGAAGGTCATACCTACTAAAGCTGGAGTCTTTGTGAAGATCACCAAGGCAATGAATAAGGGAAACAGTATATACTGCCTACTTTGACCTGGCTAAAGCATTTGATACAACACTTCACTTGGGCACTGTTAATAAACTTATTGAATTAGGCATAACACCCTACATAACACATTGGACTGCCAGCTGACTCACAGATATGATACAGGAAGTTAGGATTAATGAGACCACACCTACCAAGAGGCCAGCCACAGGGAGTCCGTCAGGGCTCCATGATGGGCCTGTTCCTCTTTCGCATCTGCTTCTTAAAAGTCAAGGCCAATGTCAAAGGCCTCTGGCTGACCAGGTTTGCAAGTGACTGCAAACTAGGAGGAATCATTGATTCCCCCAAGACATTAACATCTTGCAAGAGGGTCTAACTCAGACAAATGACTGGTGCTAAAGACACGGGTTAAAATTCAATGTCAAGAAATGGATAATAGTACCTTTTAGGAAGTCAGACACCCAGGGAAGTTGCATCATTGATAAAAACATCCTTAACAGCTGACCCAGTAGTCAGTGATTTGGGAACAAAGGTAGATAGTAACCTAGCCTCCGACCAACATGTGGCCAAGGTAGTAAGGAAACCATCCTATGTTAATCAATTTATATGTAAGGGTATTGCCTAGGTCCAGGAAAGTCATCATGTCACTTTATTTGACCCTCATCAGACCCATCATTGAGTATAATGCCCACTCCAGCATGTATCTGACCACACATATGCAACAATTGGAACATCTGTAAAGGCTCCTTACCAGAAGAATCCAGGGCGGAACTAGATTGTCCTGTGTGGATAGCATTAAAGTCCTAGCTCTATCTACAGACTACTGAGAGGCGATCTATGCCTGGCATACAAGGCATCCTTGGATCCTGCTCTGAAGGACCTTTTAAGCATCCATAAATTGAAAATCATCTGAACTACTAGATCTGAGGATTTAAAATTTGCTTGTGACATAAATAGGACCTATTGGATGGACTGGTATTCATCTCAGAGAAATCTCATTCTCTGGAATAGGCTCCCCATCCATGTGAAACAGAGTTTCTCCCTAACCCTATTCAAATGTAATCTAGATCAGTGGATGGGATATCAGAAAATCACTCAGGGTCTAGCACCCTTGTATCTGATGGACAGAGGCAGTCAGTAAATCAGGCCCAAACTAACATACTCCCTCTAAATAAGCTATAGTAATGTCCAAACAAACATACCATTCTCCCATTATAAACACCCAAGATACAACAGCTAAAAGGTCACATCTGACTTGCGTGGCTAAGCTTATAAAAGCCTTAATGGTTGTTAGCTTAGTATATACCTATGGAGCTATCTCATTAATCTGGAGATTGAAAATATCTTTACCCTGCACCCTTATCAATTTGGCTTTGTCAAAGGAAGATCATGCCTCATTAACTTCATTTATTTTTTTGAAAAAGCAAATAAAGCAGAGGACAGCAGTTATATAGTATACACAGCATATCTGGACCTGGCCATGGCCTTTGTCACTATTTCACTGTAGGTATCATTGACATATTTTTAAATCTGAATATAAGTCCTTATGTTGTACATAGATAAGTAACTAGTTATCTGAGAGTACCCATGTGGTTAGAAGCATGGGTGCCACTTCTGAAAGTGATAAAGTTAAAAGCAGTATACTGCAGGGCTCAGTGTTGGGCCTTCTCCTATTTGGCGTCTGTTTCTCACCTCCAGGTCAACATTCCTAGTCAGTACTTATCTAAATTTGCATATAACTGTAAATTGGGTGTTATTTGATCATTCATTGACTCACAATTGCTCCAACATGAGTTAGACCTGGTTAACAACTGGAGCAAGGATAATGGTCTCTAGTTAAATGTGAAAAATGGAGCACAGTTCATTTTGGTAAACTAAGCATTTTACATACCATATAGCTGACACACTCCTCTAATCAGACACTGTCATAATGGATGCAGGTACTCCTGTTGATAATTCCTGATTGCTTAACTATCATGTCTGCACAGTAGTTCAGAAAGCCATCTATCTTGCTCATCTAATTTCCAAAAGGACCTTCACTGGAACCAAAGAAGTCTTAATTCCCATTTATTCATATTTCATCAGACTCATTATTGAATATAATGTACTTGTTTAAATATATGACACAACTTGACAAACCTCAGATATTCATAACTAAAAAGATTAATGACCTCAGAAATCTGTATTCAATCTCTTGTAGACCCGAACATGAAGATCTGTTCTAACCTTTTAAGCCATGAAAGATCTATTCCTTCACATAACAAATGGAATCTCAGATACCAGGTTAAAGGAATTAAATCTTTGTTAGCAGATAAGTAAGGCTTGGTGTGATAGATTCATATTCCAACATATCCCTCACTTCTGGAACAAACTTCTACTACATGTCAAGCAAAGCAGCACCCTTGCTACCTTCAAGATATACATATGTAACTGGATTGGCAGCCTCAAATTTTACCCTGATCTGTCTTGTTTTGCCCACGAGGCTACAGGGGACTTTTTGTATAGGATTTTTTTGACTAGGTTTGAGATGGTCTGCAGACTGATAGCCTAGTACTTGGCTATGAACTTGTGTATCATTGTGCAATAGAGAAAGCTTATTCTGGTGACTTCTTATACTAGGAGTTACCAGTGTCATGTGTTTGCATATGTCAGGGCTCTATACTGCACAATACCCTAGTTCATAAACAAAAGTCATAATGATTTCCATCTTGTCCAAGAGGTGGTTTGACACAGAATGTAACTTAAAATTACATGCATATAAATTTTAAGTTACATTCATGAAATATGAAACTGTTTATGTGCAAAAAAATGGACGCCCAATAAGTGACATGTAAACATATTGAACATTGTTCAGGTTAGAATGAAAAATCATGCAGATTAAACAAAAGACGTTGCATTGGTGATTTTAATATTATTTGTATCACATTCTTAAAATTAACATCTTATTATTCCCATGTATTAACAAAGTATTAGAAACTTCCTCCTTTTTCTATGAACATGATTTCATAATGCAAATATAAAATCCCTTTTTGTGTTAGAGATAAAAAGGAGCTCTAATGGGTGTGATATAAAATTTAAATCATTATTTTGAAAAACTGGCAAAGATGTAAGACTGTATTCACTAAAACAAGTTTAGTATCATAGTTTGACAGTTGTATTATTTCCATCTCATTTAGTCATTACTTTTATCACATAACCTTGTCTCGTAAAGCCAAGGTAATAATTTCATACAGCGATCTGATATTCTCCTTCAGTTCAGAATTTCACAAAGACTGTGTTATAGCTCTCAGTGAGAGATGCTACTGGCAGCAAGTCAAACATTTTCCACAGAAGGCTTAAGAAATGATTATGTTGACCACTAGTTAAAATGCCTACAACTTTTATTCAACTGGTAGAACCCAAAATAATGCATTATAAGACTAAACTCAGCTGAAAGTTGACTTGTGGTAAGTGATATAATGGCCAGTATTTATAGTAAATGGTGCTGCAGCACAACTTGCACTGCACTGATGGTCATTGTTGCACTGCAGGGTCACCTAGCAATTCACATTCATCCATGTTCCCAAAAGGACATCTCCTTACCCAGGAATTTGCATGACTATGAATCACTCCTCTACACAGCTGGAACAACTACACGGTGGAGTATCTATCACCAGTGAAGATATTTGGGGCAGGTACTAACATGATAGCACAGAATCAGTGGCACACATACATATACACACATGCAAACATACAGTACACTCCCATCCACTCTATGGTGATCCTGCACAATGAACATATGTGTCATTCGAGCTTCTGGGATTTCAGTGTTCCTGTATAATGCTGAGTGCTCCACCAGGTGTTTCTACAGTTAACTCCTACTGCGCCTTTAGGTGTCAAATAGTGCTTGTTCATATTCCCAATAATAATTCCAAAAGCATGCTATATACAAGGTATCAGAATATTTTATCTTGAAGCATGCATGATGGCCAACACAATTTTATTGATACTTGATCTCTGTCAGTGAGCATTTGTTAAAACTGTAAGGTGATAACTTCCATTTTTTTAAAGGCGCAAGCCACACCCACTGGGAGTTAAAGGTACATACTCAAAAGAGATATACTGGAGGGAATGAGTTAAGGTTCGAGCTTGAGATAGGGACCCATGATCAGTGCACATGGGAGGAGATCAGATGACAGGATTTCAAAAGCATTACTCTAAGGTGCCCCGAGCTTTTGTGGTACATTACTACTTCATTAATAGGAATTACAATGAAGCAACATGAAGTGGTTTAGAGTACGGATTTTGTAATTCTATCTATATATGCCCCCTGAAATGTAGCAGAGATAGACAAGCTGATACAGCTGTTTCATATTCAAAAGTAATGCTCTGTTCTAAGAAGGCTGGCTCTTCCAAAGCAGCCTCTTTGTGAATCAGACTGTGACATACGTCACATCATTCACGGATTTGGCTGTAATATGGTCTAATAGTGGGATCTGTTCTGTACTAGATTGTTTGAATGCTTATAATGATATATAAAAGCACTGTTCTGCGACTGTTTTATTACATTGTTGCATTTGTAGTATTATTAACCTGTCACAGCTGATAAATGACACACAGGCAGCTCAGGCACCTTTTCTCTCCCAGGCTCCAAGTGTTTTACCAGCTCTTTCACTTCAGTTAGTTTTTTCACCATCAGACTAACTGAGGGATTAAACAATGGAAAGCTTTTTCCTTTACTTCAAGAATGAAACAGTGGTGGTCTGACTTGACAGTGCCTAACAGATTATGGGACTGAGGGGGTCTCATTGTCCTTATTTGGTTTGCACTGTACACGACAGCAGAACAGCTGTTAGAAATACCATACACCTATTATAAAATTATTACAAAAGTACACATGCTAACAACAGGTGGGATTTACAGTGCACCGTGATGGCTTCTGTAGTGTTCTGACACACAATCACTGACACAGCAGGTGCTGAAAAATGTACAAGTAAATGAATGAAATGTTTTTTTTTCATCTCATGGATTTTATTATTTCACTTAGTACATTTAATTCAGACAATATTTCCACCATCTATTTGTTAAGTAAATCCTATAAGAAGTGATTTCTCTACGAAAAATGTTTACTATAGGTGAATGACCCCAGGTAAAACGCAGCATGCCAGCTGGCAGCAGATTGCTTAATTCTCTTTGTCATACTACCTGTATTAACTCATATATGCAGAATTGCCTGTTTTTTTGTATTAATTATATCTGCATGTGTTATATATTCTATAAACATTTCCCTGATCACTTGCTGGAGTGTTCACATGACTAAATAATAAACATTACTATCATTAAAGGAGAGGTTTTCAGCTTACATGCTGTAGGCGGATTGGACACTCTAAATTGGCCCTAGGCATGAGTGTGTGCATGTGTATGCCTTCTGTGGAAGGTTGGGTGCCGGGCTGGCAACTTAACACCGTAAAACTCCACTGCCAATCATGAGCGGACAGGTGATCCGCTGTAGTGACCCCTAACCGGGAAAAGACGAAAGAAGAAGAAGAAGACTGACTTATCTCAAAAATGTATACCTTACTGCAGTGCTAGAACTACTGAGCTGTAAGAACATACAATACATAATGAGTGAAATTGAAAACAAACCCAATTTAGATATTTGTGGTTTGCTCCTGATCAGATGCACCATTCTTACACAGCAGAATTTTTTTCTTTGGTTCCCCTCAGGATATCATTTTCATCAGCCCATCTCGCAGTGCCCCGCAGCCACACAGTGTCTACCAGCTTGTCTCCTACCCCAAGACTTTTTCAAGTATGTCTGAGGCCCAGTCGTGGATCCCAAGTGTGGCTTGAGGGCTCATTCATTTCTGTTTGTCTCCTGTTTCTTTTTCTTTTAGACACCCTTCCCACTCCCTGCTTTTCCCCCCACGTTCATTGATTTATCCGAGGGCAACTTCCCTTCTTTGGACCATGCCTCCCCAAGGGAGCATCATCAATGAATGCCCTCCCTACCCTTCCATCAATCACCCTAGCCACTAATTGAGACCAGGTTGACTAGGCCATAGTTAGATTTTTATCATTATACAGCAGAATTTAAGAAATATGTTAGAGCCACTTATTGCTACATTCATAATCCAAACTCTCCTGTCCACTCAGCTTACAAAACATACCCCAGAGGGTAACATATGTTGTTTAAACTTGTTTCTGTTGCCGAGAGAAATAGGTAGGTCTCTGAAGTAATTTTGTAACCTTATTTCGTTTGCACTGTACAAGACAGCAGAACAGCTGTTATAAATACATGTTATAAAAGTACATGTAAAGGCATAGTACATTAGTCATATCAGGAGCAACTGCTGTAGCAGTGCCATTAACTAATGTTGCACTGAAAGCGCTATCTTGCAAATGATGATACAATATTTTAAGACAGTAAAAGTCTTGCCAACATATTTCTTACATGTGATTTTTTTTCTCTTTCAAGCTATGCTTTGAAAAAGAACCAGCAACAGAAGTTTAAACTGCAGATATCTGTTTTAAGACTGCTTCTTTCAGCCCTTTTCTTTCTCATGTATGTAGTACAAAATTTGGTTTCCTTGGCACAAGCATAAATCTTGCAACATTAAGAACAATTTTAAGAATTAAAAAGTATCTTTGTTCCCGAAATAAGTAATAAAATGAGCCACAGAACACATAGACCCTCAACATTTTGAGGGTCTCAGCAGGCTCCAGAGATGCAGTTATATAACAGGAGACTGACCTAGGGTCACTTTGCGCTGGAACCTCCCCACCATCACCCGTTGAAATACTGTGCTTGCTGCTGTAGTGCAGCAGGTAATGGCAGGCAGGCAGCAGTACCAACTATATCTCTGCAGTCATTGTCAGGGGTGTGACTTTAGGAGTGAGACATAGCTGAGGAGTGGCTTGCAGGACCTTCCAAATTCTGCCATCCACACAAGTTCTACTTATGCCTCTGACTCTTTTAGATCATAACCTGTTTTTCTCTTTGTGCATTCTGCAAGTCCTCCACATGGATCTCCTCCAACCATTCACATGTCTTCATGGTGATATCCTGCTTGGGCTGACTGACTGCTCCTAAACGGTCCATGCATACAGACTATGCATTTGCTTTTGTTACCTGGGTTATGGCTGAGAAGATTCCAGAAATATTACTCCATTTATACAGTTAAAAGATGAGATAAATACAGGCCAGAGCAACAGATGATGTTCATCGTGTTTCACTGTTGCAGTCATGACTGTAGGGTTCTCCCTTGCCGGCAGGCAGTCCTCAGTCGGCCAGAATCCCGAAGTCTGGGTCCGGCGTCGGCTGCTCAGCCATGCTCCCTGACGTCAGAGCGCCAGGAGTACAAAGCTGACAGCCGACGCCATGTTCTCTGGTCTTTCTTGCCATGCAGTGATAGCAGTCCGCATTTGCCGGTCGGCTGACTCCTGACAATTTTTTCTAAACGTACTTCAGTCTGAAGACTTTCTTCTCCTACTCAAAGCTAAGTACCCCGTTGGGGAAACTTTTTTCTTGCTCCAGTCCGATGTCAGAAAAAGTTAATAATTGTATTTCTTGTGGGAAGCAAATACCTCATAAGGATTTTCATTCTTACTGTATTCCTTGCTTAGGCCCTGACCACGACGTAGCTAGTTGTTGGTTTTGTGCTAGATTCAATCAACGTACGATTAAATGAAGGTACGATTTTGCATTTCATTACTTCGGTAGGCGTTTTAATTACAAAATGTCATCGGATTCGGTTCCAGCTACCGGAGTTCACAAACGATGCAAGGATAAAGACAGGCCTCCAAGGTCCAAATCGGACGATACTGTACAAGCAGAACCAGCTTCAGGTTCGACTGTCGTCAGTGAGACGCTTTTGCAGCCCCTGTCGTCGGCCATTTCAGAACCGATGGCCAAAACGGACTCCCACGAGGAGCCAACTAGGCCTTTGAATATTTCTGTTGCAGGACCTTCGGACAACGCTCTTTCAGATGAGTCCGGAGCCTCTGTGCAGGTACCGGCTTCCAAAGGGGTTTTCAGGCCTACTCATCTTCTGATAAAGGCAAAGCCAAAGACAAAGGCAAAGACTCCTTCCAAATCAAAGACTGCAGCCCAGGCCTCTTCTGATCCGGCACCCAAGACTCAGAAACAATTACTTAAGATGGCGGAGGACTTACTTACTATGATTAGGGGTTCACATCCCCCTCCAGATAAAAGGCCAAGGCAGGAAGTGTATTATGACTCCTTTGATCAGGCTTCTGTTTCTTCAGTTTCTTCTTCTGACCAGGAATATTCTTTCCCTCCTTATGAGGATTCTGATGCTGAGGAATCCATTCCTTCAGCTTCTCCCCCTGAGGATTTCTCTTTTGGGGAAACTTTACATGAAATGAGGGAACATTTTCACTGGGAAGGACAGGAGTACTTGGAATCTAAGAAAAGACTTAGGGATTTTCTTCTTCTCCCCCAACATAGACCCCTGGCTATCCCCCCTATTTTGGATATTGTGGATGATGCTTTTTTGGAGGCTAACTTAACTCCTGACTCTTTTCCTCCTGCTCCTGTTAAGCCAGACAGATATTATAGAGTTCCTGATTCCCACCAGTTTTTATACAAGAATCCTACTGCTGATCCTGAAACCATTTCTCAGGGCCTTAAGGGGGTTAAGGCCGCTACTGCAAAAAAACCCATTCCCTCTGAGAAGGATTCCAGATCTTTAGAAAGATGGGGCAAAAAAGTGTACACTTCTGCTACTTTATCTATTAGGGCTTTAAATTGTCAATTTCATATGCTGAAATACCAGCAATTTCTTCTGTCTGTTTTGAAACAAAAGCTAACTTCCATTTCCGCCTGTGCAGATGATAAGGAATTACATTATTTAATGCATGCCACTGAACAAGTTGGGAAGCATGGTTTACACTGTGGATTTGATGCCTTGGAGGCTTCTTGTAGGGCTGCTGCCTCTGGTACAGTCATTAGTGCTTGGTTAAAGGAACAAAACTTGCCAGATCAAGTAAAAGCTAAGTTATTGGATGCTCCTGTTGAGCATAATGTTTTGTTTGGACCTAAGGCTGAAGAGGTTATTAGGAAGATGGAGGACAAGGCAAAATCCATGCAAAGGGTTAAAGATTTCTTGCAAGTACAGCCACCCAGATTTAGTAGGAATTGGCCTACTAAAAATTGGTCCTTTCCCAATTCAGACAGGCCTCAGAGGGGTAGATACAGACGCTCCCGAGGAAGGCCTCAAACGCAAGCCTCTTATAGACCATGACAGTGGGCTGCTTCCACCCCTAGGGGAGGAGAGGACAGGTTGCAAGCTCATAGAAAACAGGCTCAATGACTTCCTCGGTTGGGCTGCAGGAACCTCTTGCCTGGAAGGCCCTCTCGGAGGAAAACTTTCTCTTTTTTACCAAAATTGGGCTCATATAACCCAAAACAAGTGGGTTCTGGATGTGGTTTCAAGAGGTTACAAATTCCATTTTCATACCCTACCAAGACCAAGCGGATGGCCGGATCTTCCAAAACATCAATGGTTAGAGGCCTTAAACCAGGTGAAAACTCTCTTGGCTATGAAAGCCATAGAACTGGTTCCACTTTCAGAGATGGGACAAGGTTTTTACTCAAGGCTCTTTCTAGTCCCCAGAAAGCAAAATTCATGGAGACCCATTCAGGATCTGTCAGTCTTGAACACTTTTCTCGAAATACCAAAATTCAAGATGCTTACTCTGCAGCAGCTACTTCCAATGCTGACCAAAAATGCATGGATGGTAACTCTGGATTTAAAGGAGGCATATTTACACATTCCCATCAGGCAGGAATGCAGAAAATACCTCAGTTTCAAGGCCTGATCGAGGCACTATCAATTCTCTGCACTGCCCTTTGGATTGTCTACTGCACCCAGGGTCTTCACCAAATGCCTGGCTCCAGTAGTAGCTTATTGCAGACTCAAGGGAATTCAAATTTACCCTTATCTGAATGACTGTCTTAGTCAGGTAGACAGCAAGGATGTCTTACTCCAGCATCTAGAATTTGTTCAAAATCTTCTCAAGCTCCTGGGATTCACTGTAAACATAAAAAAGTCAAATCTGATACCCTCACAACAGATAACCTTTCTGGGTGCTCTTCTAAACACAACAACCCAGATGGCATTTCTGACATCCGAAAAACAATTACAGCTGGCTTCAACTTTCAAAACCTTGGCAACTTTAACTCAGCTATCTGCAAGGAAATTCCTGCAGGCTTTGGGTTACATGGCCTCCTGCATCCTTCTCGTACCATATGCAAGACTACATATGAGGAAAATACAGTGGTACCTAAAAAGTGTATGGTCTTAGCATTGCCACAGTTTAGACATACAGATCACCGTCCTGCCTTGTCTTCAAAAGGAATTCCTTTGGTGGTCCAAGGCATGTACTCTAAACATAGGAAAACCTTTCAGTCTGCCTCCAGCCACTCAGATACTAACCACGGACGCTTCAGATTATGCATGGGGTGCCCATTTTCAGGGCAACTGTCTGCAGGGCCTTTGGACAAAGGATCAGAAGCACCTGCATATCAATTTAAAGGAAATGTTAGCCGTTCAGAACGCTCTATGGGCTTTCAGGAGTCTTCTACAACCAGGACAGCTACTGATTCGGACAGACAACACCACAGTTATGTGGTACATAAACAAGCAAGGGGGATCTCATTCCTATCCCCTTTGCAGACTAGCCATGAATCTATGGAACACAGCTCTAGCTTGCAAACTGGACCTTCAAGCTCAGTTTCTACCAGGGAAGCAAAACTTCCTGGCAGACAGTCTGAGCAGAAACCTGTTGGACCCACACGAATGGATGTTGGATACCGAAATATTCAGGATGATTACAGCAGTCTGGGGATGCCCTCACATAGACCTCTTTGCATCCCACCTCAATCATCAACTACAGATGTTTTGCACCAGGACATTCCACGAACTAGCTTGGAAAGTGGATGCACTATCATTCAGTTGGAGAAACCTCTCGGGTATGCCTTCCGGCCTCTACCTCTTCTTCCATGGGTGTTATTAAAGATCAAACAGGACAAGCCCAAGATGATAATTTTACTGGCCCCAAATTGGCCTCGACAGTTTTGGTACCCAACACTGAAAAACCTTTGTCTGGAGCCCCCTTGGGTATTACCACAGATTCCGAACCTTCTGTCCCAACACCAGGGTCAGGTTCTGCACTCCCATGTCCAAACTCTCAGCCTGGCGGCCTGGTTAATCCAGGGTCTTTGATTCATTCTCTTCTACCCAAGCAGGTTATGGATGTCATTTTAGAAGCCAGACGTCCTAGCACTAGAAAATCTTATGCAGGAAAATGGAAAAGATTTTGCTCCTGGATGCAGGCTCAGGATTCAGATCCTCTTATTCCTAACATTCCTCTGATTTTACAATACCTGACGGACCTCTTACATAAGGGTCTCTCTTTCTCTTCCATAAAGATCCATGCCTCTGCTATTTCTGCTCATTATAATACAGACCCTCCAATCTTTTCCCATCAGCTCATGAGACAGTTTCTCAGAGGAGCTAAGAACTTAAGGCCCCCTAGATCTCCTCCCATTCCTGCTTGGGATCTCAACTATGTTTTGGAAAAACTCACTTTACCTCCGTTTGAGCCTGCTGCCACATCTGACATCAAGTTTTTATCTTGGAAGACAGCCATCTTGTTAGCTCTTACCTCTGCCAGGAGAGTCTCGGAGTTGCAAGCTCTCATGGCTGTGGAACCTTATATTATTTTTCATCAAGACAGGGTGTCTTTGAGGACTAATCCTACTTTCATGCCTAAGGTGGTTTCCAAAGTGGCTTTAAATCAAACTATTTACTTGCCAACATTTTTCCCCAGTCCTCAAAATAAGGGGGAAAGGATCTTGCATTCCTTGGATGTACACAGACAACTACGTTTTTACCTGGACAGAACCAAGGACATTAGGAAATCAGAGCAATTGTTTATTTCTTATGCTTCAAGTTCCCAAGGTAAAGCCATTTCAAAACAGACCATTTCTAAATGGATTGCTCATGGAATCAGATTTTGCTATTCACACCATGGAAAGCAAATCCCAGGGAGTATAAGGACTCACTCTACCAGAGCTGCTGCCACTTCAGCTGCCTTCCTCAGGGGAGTTCCTACCAAAGACATTTTGGAAGCTGCTACTTGGAGTTCAGTGCATACTTTTTCCAAGCACTACAATCTCCCTCTCTACTCTAAGTCTAGGGCAGGCTTTGCTTCTGCTGTCTTGCAGGGCCTTTTAGCTGCCCCCTCTACTTTATGACCACCTCCCTTTTATTCTGCTTTGGGATTCAACCCTACAGTCATGACTGCAACAGTGAAACACGATGAACATAGTACAGTTGTGTACACTTACCATAAATGTAGATGTTCGAGTGTCTTCACTGTTGCAGTCTGGGTTACCCTCCCTCCTGTCCCCTCTTATTTTTTCTTTTATGTGGCTCCCTTCTTCACCCTTCATTTGAGGTGTATTTGCAAAGGGTATGGGATCTTACTCAGTTTGGAACACCTGACATCTGGGGCAAGAAAAACTGGAGAACATGGCGTCGGCTGTCAGCTTTGTACTCCTGGCGCTCTGACGTCAAGGAGCATGGCTGAGCAGCCGACGCCGGACCCAGACTTTGGGATTCTGGCCGACCGAGGACTGCCTGCTGGCAAGGGAGAACTCTACAGTCATGACTGCAACAGTGAAGACACTCGAACATCTACATTTATGGTAAGTGTACACAACAGTACTTTTTAGTTATCTGAAAGTTTATTAGGATTCTCTCATTGTGCATAGTGACTAAAATTACAATCTTGGTCAATATTTTTTCTCACAGATACTGACATCCCAAATCCCACAATACACACACACACACACACACACACACACACACACACACCTGCATCCCTTAAATATATATTTTGTCCTTTCCTGTTTTACATGCAATGCATAGCAACAACAGCTCTGTAGCCTTTCAAAATGGTTTCATCTTTGACCACTCAGCAGTTGTAAATGAGGTGGTCATTGATATGTATTTTGAATAGTTCCATTCTTTCTTCTACACTGGAGATCTATGATGTATCTCTTACTGGTTATATTAAACAGACTACTAGAAAGTCCAAACTGTGATCAGCTCCCCTACCAGTCTGCGTGTCTGTTGGCCATATAACTAACAAAATTCTGTTCCAAGACTGTCTGTGTATATGTTCATATCACTGATGATCTATGTGTGCACATCTCTTTCAATGTCTTAAGCATTAGGAAGCTCATTAAAAGGAGGCCTTATGCACAAGATAAGGTTGGTTTGAACATGTCTGTTAGGGATTCCGTTGAAATGTCCTACTGTCACTGCTTCTTTATAATTTAGTGCAGAGAAGATACCTTTGTCATAGAATGACAGGACTTTATTTATTTGCTGATTTCACGTTTGGCTTTTGGTAACGGGGAAAGTCACCTAGTCTTTGAAGACAATTTTTTAGCAATGACCATTAGGAGGTATCATCAGTAGGTGCAACAGAAATCTTCATCATAAAAGTAGGGTCAGTTGTCAAGCTTATTGATGTTCAACATGTTGATGGTTTTGCTTCCTTTTTCTTTCCTACTGTGAAGCAAGTTAACAAATGAAGCTTATTTTTCTTCCCATTCACCAGGTCTTGCTGAGTGGCTCCACTTTTTTATATATATATATATATATATATATATATATATATATATATATATATATGGGTCTACTTTACATGATCGAAAATTCAAATGCTCGACATTCATATGTCCAAGACCATATAATCAAACATTTAAATGTTTGAACATGTAAAAATAAATAAATAAATAAATGTTGCAAGCCCCCCTGCACCCCCCACACCCCCCACTATTTAAATATACCAAGTCCAAGATCGTACTACATTGCGGAAAAGGGAAATCTTCCCATTCCGCCCTCTATGGAGCTCTCCATTCAGACCATTCGAACTTTTAAATGTTCGATCATATGGTCTTGGCCATATGAAAGTAGAGCTTTTGAAAGTTTGACGATGTGAAAGGGACACATATATATATATATATATATATATATATATATATATATATACACACACACACACACACACACACACACACACACACACACACACACACACACACACACACACACACACCTATAGGAGCTAAAATAAAATGAAACCGGCACCAAATATTTCAAATAGTGCCTTTATTACTTCAAAGTGGTCCACAGACCATTGTATCATCTCAATCGCCTACATAAATGCAACTCTGAAAACAAAAACATAAAGCAGGAAAAATATAAGTAACATAAATGTTTTCATGACATTTTGTAGGTAAGTCAGGCCTAAAAATTATAGCCAAGTTAAAAGTTTTTCTTGCTGCAAATTATAAAACAAGTATGGAAAACCTATTCTTCTAAATATCAAAACAACAACTACATACACACACACCCACATACTCCGTCACTGTCAGTGGTGCAACAGGTAGGAAAGTTGCCTTTGGTGAAAAAAGCTGTGTGTTCTGTTCACACACCAGAGAGATCAATTACTGACACTGTAGTGCAGGATAATGGGACACTGAGGAATCCTTTCTTGCTTGCGGTGGTGGTAGCGCACGTGGATGTAAAAGATCCCACAAGACCTATCAAACAGATCAGGGGTCCTTTATTTACATACAAAAAACTCTTATTTACAACATATTTAAATATTTACAAATATTTAGCTATACAAATATACTTACATATTCATAATTTCCTTTGCTATCACATTAAATATTCATCCCTATTAGACCTCCACTCCTATTTCCATAACTACCATCTGATTTTACTTAACACTGTTGCTAAAATCCATTTACTATTAAACATAATTTAATTTAATCTGTCATTCCATAAGACACACAGGAAATAAATAACTTTATCTATTCTTTTAGTATATTCTTTACTCTTAGTCATACAGTACCCATATTTAGTCATATCCACATTTATTTTATCCAACTCTTTTATGTCTTCGAAAAAATTATCTTTGCATAGTTTTTCCCCATAAACTTTTTTACTGTTTTACTTTTGAAAAACATATCTTCTGTAGCTTCTTCTTCTTGTCAATGTAAATAAATTGTATCACTTTTCTTTTTATATGGTATATTTCTTTTTACTGGTAATTTATTTATTACCAGTCGCCACAAAATATAAATCTTGGCACTCTGCTTTCTGATTACTATATTTTCTTCTTTTACAACTTTAATGTTTTAACCCTTCATATTTTCCCATGGTTTTATATAGTGATATCTTATCATTAAATTCTTATACCACACTTTTCTATCTTTTTATATATCATCAGCTTTTATTTTCCAAAAAAATATTTTCCTGGTAACATTTTTATGTCATCATTTATACCCTTTTTAATCTTTTACTCTTTTTCTACCATACCACAAAATTCATCATACTTATATTTATGCAGTTTTAGTACTAATTCCACATATTTTTTATTTATCCACTTTATCACTTAAATTTAATGAAGCAGCATATACCACTGGGTTAATTAACGCTAAAACTCTTTCCTCTTTATTTACATACAAAACTCTCTTTTACTGGGTTTAATCTAGAACCCCATTTATTTATTTAACATTTGTTTACCGTGAAAGTCTGACTGGACACAGGTCCATTTTCAGCAGAGGACCAGGGAGAGCAGCTCCAACAATATGAAGAAAAAAACATTATACCACAAGAAAATTATAGAGTACAGGTCAACAATGAAACTACACATTGCAAAATATAAATAACCGAAAGAGATGACACTTTAGCAATTTTAACAAAATTTGTACATTAAAGAGTATATGGTATTATACAAACTAGACTAGCATATATATTAGAAAGCACAGTATGATATTTTTGAGGAAGACTTGAAATGATTTGAGGTAAAAGAGTAAGTATATATAGGGAAGGAAGAAGGCATAATAGGATAGTACTGTAAAGTGTAGATCTAAAGAAAGTCAGAGGGTGTGTATAAAAAGTGGAGAATATAGAGTTAGTTAGGTGGATAGCAAGAGCAAAGCCAGGACTTTTAAAAGTGAGTAAATAGAAGTTTTTTTTAAATTGTAGTATGGTGCAGATGGAAGTGATGGAAGTAGGTAGTTTATTCCATATTTTAGGAATGATGTTAGAGAATAAGGATTCTCCAGCTGAGTTGTTAGCTTTGGTGAATTTAACTAGGAGTTTGTCACTGGAACAGTGTTCTAGTGGTGGTGTATGGTTCTATGAGATCTTGAAGGGCAGGGGTTTTATTTGGTTCATGAAGTATTTTATGGGTGAAGATTAGTTGCTTGTATTGGAGGAGCTGAGGAAGTTCTAGCCAGTTTTGTTGTCTAAGGGCTATGCAATGGTGTGTTTTGTAGGGGGAATTTGTAGTGAATTTGGCTATTTTATTGTAACACAAGTCTAGTTTAGTAAGGTCTGATTTACATAGCTTGGTTAGTATAGGAGAGGCGTAGAGTAGGGGTGACAGGAGGTCTGTCCGGGCAATGACAGCTTTTGTAGATCTGGTTAAATATTTCTTGTTTCCTAATTTTTTATGAACTTTTTTGATAGTTTGGGCTATGTTGATGTCAAATTTTGGACTGTTGTCAATTTCGACCCCTAGCAGTTTGGTATGTGTCACAGGGGTGATAATAATTTTGTTTTTGAACACTAGGGTGAAAACTGGAAGTGTTGTAAGTTTTCTTGAGGGGTAGAAGAGGAGGAGTTTGGTTTTATTTGGGTTTAGAATGAGTTGACAATTGGTAAGCCAGGATTCTACTGATAGAAATGAGTTCTGGGTTATGGTATGGAGGTCCTGTATGGTGGGGCAGAGCATATGATGAAAAAAGTACCTGCAATAATTTTTCTTCAAATACTGTTATATATAAATACACTTGCTAAGCCTGCCATTTTTTCCAGTCAGTACTGAATTTATCAAATAAGCCTTTTTTCTGAATGTTAATTTATATGTCCTTCAGAAAAGACAGGTTTGTTTCATTTCTTCTATTGTTTTTCCCATGAATTCTATTTACATCTTTATTCCCAAATTTTATACCCAACATAGAAATTTCATTCACTGTAAAATATATCTCTTATCTTTACTATATCACCTAAACCTTTACTTTTATCTTTATTTAAAACCATCCCTATCACACCTAGACACTCATTTGTGCAATTTATTACTTCTTTTATCCAAATTTTGTTTTTTGCATTTATTATAACGTCATCTGCATATGTTAACAGTAATTAAATTCTTAACCCTTCAGGTGTTATATACCCTGCCTCCTTCATTTTGCAATTTATTTGACATATTATCACACATTCATAACTAATGCAAAGAATATACAACTCATTAGACATACCTGTCATACACTGCTCTTCATATGTACCCTTTACTTAACCAGCCATTTACAAGTATTTTTTTTTACTTTATTATTATTATACACCGACATACCTAATTTCCTCTCTCACTTACATTATCTTTTATTCCCCATAAGATTTCATGCCCAATTGTATCAAATGTCTTATTAATGTCCCCTATCATGATTTTCACTTCTTCTTTTCTATTCATAATACCATCTACAATTTCTATATCATTAATAATTCTTGATAACCCTTCCCTTTATACTATATATAGTATCCTCCATAATATTTTCCATTTTAGTTTCAAATGTCTTATAATCATTATTATTTAATACTATCTGTCTTCTGCTTTTAATTGTCTTCAGTCTTCCTTCTTCCATATGAATTTAAGTATTCCACTACAGGATTCTTTATCCATAAAACTTTAATTTAACCATTCATTCAAAATCTTTATTTCTATTCCATCTGGTCCTTCACCCAAATCTATATTTAATTGTCCTAATACTTTATCTAGATCATTTAAATAAACCCTTATCCAACTTTGTATTCTCTTTTTCTGTTAACTTGTTTACTCTCCACATTTCTCTCACTACCTTCTTTTTTTCTTTAAGACGTTCTTGCACATACTGTACTACACTATTCATAATCTTTTCCCAATTTCTTTCTATTTCTCCTTTTATATTTTTAGGTCTCTCATCACAATACCATCTTCCTTTACTAATCTGCTTAAGGAACTTGATACTTCTTCTCGTTTTCCTATTAAAATCTCGTTTTCCTGTTAAAAATATCTTATATTTTCTTTCTTTCTTTACACACAATATACTGCCACTGTAAAAAATACATTCTTTATATTTTTTCCTTAAATAACATCCACCATTCAGGCAAATGTTATACAATGTTCTCATAGTACTAATTTCTATCCTTCTTTATTCTATGCTTTCTTATTTATCCTTTTTATTTATTTGCCTATTTTTATATATTCCTTGCTTCCTTTATCTCTAGCCATATTGCAAGATGATGAGAAAATCCCTTTTCAGCTACCTCCCCTTTTCCTATAACTAAACCTTCTGACGCTAAAAAAATAATCTATTTCTGTTTATCCATATCTCCTTTGTAAGTCCAAGAACGTTAACTTCTAAAATTTTTCTTATACCATTTTTTTTTACTCTTGCCTCATAGATCACAATTAGTCTCCTGTTATTATAATATTCATATTTATCACTACATATTCTAAAATCTGATGAAGTAAGCTTTCCCTTTCTTTATATTTAGTATAAACATATAGTTATAATTCTATATATTTGCTCTTTGCATTTCAACTATACCATGGTTAATCTTCCTGTTTTTGCTAAAGTTACATTTAATATCTTTAGTATATTTCTATAGAATACAGCTATTCCAGGACATCTCTTATTTCCCAAATTCTAGATCATCTCTCCTCCCCATAGTTTCTCTCTTAGTAATCTTACTTCATTTGTTAAAATTATTGTGTATTCTAATATAATTACATCTAATTACATGTATTACATCACTCTAAAATCTCTATTCTTCTTACTGTACTATTAATACTACTCACATTTACAGAAAGCACTCTAAATTTTACATTTTCCCTTTTCATTAGACTTGTGGTTTCATATGTTAATATCTATTTATTAAGCTAGCTTTCTTAACAGGCCCTTCAAACCCTATTCGATTTCCCTCCCAATGGTGAGAATCAAATATGGAACATCAAACACCTTAACCATTATACCACCCCCAAACATTAGCTATATACTTTTTCATCCATTTCCTTTTTTCCCTTTCTTTTTTCTTTTGTACTTATCTCTTTACCTTTTCTTCTTCTGTCTTTTGCCCTTTAAAGAACAGACTGCATTTATTTTATTTTCCTACCTTCCAGTTTATGCCTTCTT
The DNA here is from genome assembly GCF_019279795.1 of Protopterus annectens. Lineage (NCBI taxonomy): Eukaryota > Metazoa > Chordata > Ceratodontiformes > Protopteridae > Protopterus > Protopterus annectens. Next base: position 1,080,199,640 of record NC_056733.1, read on the forward strand.
CATCACTTATTTTGGAACCTTCTTCTATGACCTCTTTATTATTTTTTCTCATCTAATTTTTCTTTTATTGATACTACTTTTAAAAGTTCTACAATTCATTCATTTTCTTCTCTTTCTTTTCTTTTCCTTACTCTTATTTTTATTTTTGCAATCCATCCATAAATACCCAACTTTGTTATGTTTATAATATTTCAGTTCACATGTTTGCATCGTGTCACATTTCCCCACAAATATGACATTTTCTTTTATCACAGTTACTTAAGTAATATTATTCTTTTCAACAAAGATAACATGTTTTGGGCTGCCCCCAGTATTTAACAACACCTCTGTTCCCCTCCACATTTATCATACTTGGTATATGTATAATTTTTGCTCTTTCTATTTTTAGCACAATATTACAATCCCATCTGCCAGTCCATAAACCTCTTTTATCATAACCTTTTGCAATCTCCAGTCCTTCTTTACATACGTTTTCAAATGTGCTTTCAAAGTCTTTGCTTCCACCTCTGTTTGAAATTGTACATGATTTTTCTTTGTTTCCCTGTTAAATATTTTTAATCCATAAAGATTCCATGATATACAATTTTTTTCTTATTCTGCTAGAATTTTTTCCATTAAAAAATAGTCTTGAATATGATGTCAGAAAATGTCTCTTTAAATGTTCTTATCTCATGTGCTTTTACACCCAAAAGAGGTATTAAATTGTTCCACACTTCATACCTGTCCATTTATTTGAGTTATTTTCTCTGAATCCTTACCACATACTTCTGTTTTTCATTTTCCTCTGCCTTCTTTTCTGCCACTCCCCTTTCACCTTCTTTTACTTTCTTGTACATCTTTTCTTTTCCATCTCACCATTGTTCTTCAGGATTGTCTCTGCATCCTACATTTGTATTTTCTCCATAATGCCCCCCCCCCCCCACAGAAATGTTTCCTTCATTTCTGGCTCACTCTGCATCTCCGTTTCTTTAAATAAATCATCCCAACCAAAGGGTTATCATTATACATCCATCATTTGCTGACTAATCTCCAAATAGATTTCTTTGAAACATCTCTTCAGAATCCTGCACACATTCTCTCGTTTCAGTATTTGCTTTCTTCTCCGTTTCTCTCACTCTTCCATTATCTCCTAGGCCACCTCTGTGCCTGAAATGGAAACAGGAAATGCTTCTGCAAAACAGGTCGCACTCACAGCAATGACAAGTAGTAGAATTTCTCTGATGTCCGGGCCAAATTTCCCCTAGCATAATACCATCTTATACCTCCCCTGGAAAGAGATTACTGGCCTATTGAGACTAACTCAGTCAACAAAGGACACATACAAAATACATATTATTACTATCATTATTATTATTATTGTTGTTATTATTATTATTATACCATGAAAAGCAGAAAACTCAAAAGACAGAATCACAAATGATAGAACAAAAAGAGAGAATTACAAAACGTTGAATGATTCATTAGAACAAAGCACAAAACACTGAATACTTCTCTCCCAGTAATAAAAAGCCCTACATAGCAGTAATCCCAGCCAAGGGTGCCCGCAGGCAGGTGCAAGGGGGGTGCACTTGCACCCCCCTGGAATCGGCTGACTAGATAATTTCAAAAAAGTTTATTTTTTATTTTTTTTTTTTATGTGCGTTCCTCTTTAAGAAGTCTGTGCTAACAGTCCAGTCGCGGGCGTGCTGACATCTTCGCTCTCGCTTAGAAGTTTGTGAGCGGGAACTCAGACTGATGATTCGAGCGGGAACAGAAGATGGGGGAATAGCAAGCGGGATCGGAAGATGGGACCTGGAATAGCAAGTAGGATCGGAAGATGGGACCTGGAACGGGAGTAGACGGACGGAAGATGGGACACTTTCAGGTGTGTGTGTGTGTGGGTGTGTGTGTGTGTGTGTGTGTGTGTGTGTATGTGTGTGTGAACGTAATGTATTAAATTGTTTTTATTCTGAGATCTCAGTCTGTGCAATGCCTAATGACAGAGGGCTTTCATTTCGTCAAGATACATATGTTTGTTTTTTATTTTACTGTCATGATAACCAGGTGATCCACTTGTTGCGAGCTTCCATTTTTAAAGCTGCTTTGCCTATATATGCCTGTTATCGTTAGGATTTCTACATCTCCCATAAATCTTCCTTATCTGCTGGGAGTTATTTTATTTTTTGTTTTGTCTGTCTCTTTCTTGCAATAATTTTTACAGCAAATAAAATAACCATCTGCCATTATTCTTTATGAGAAATCATTCTGTTAATATGTGCATTTGATGTTATATGTCCACTTAATCACATATTTCTTTCACCAAGTGTCACCCACATCCTAACAACCATGCACAGCCACATACTTGTCTATTCCTCATATTTATGTTGGTAAACTTGTCTAAGTGCTTGAAAAGGGTGGCCAACAACTTTAAAGTTGTCTACTTAAAGTTGCCTGTGGTTAGAAATCTTATGGTCTATGTGGTTGCCTAGTATTGTCCCTATGTTGCAGAGTGCTGGAACTTTTCATATGTTCAGTGATAATATTCCTCCTTATCAAAACATCTAGGATAACTCAGTTTTCCTGACACAGTAGCTGAGGTTTATATGAATTGACTAGATATTTAGCGCCTATGTTTCATGATCTTTAATATTTCATACATTTATTTTCTCACTAGCTTCCTGTAAAATGTCTTTCTTCAAACATGTTCTTACTGTATAAAAAACTTATCTTGATAAATTACTGCCGATACTACCTTAACATCTTTCAAGAATAAAAAAAAAATGAAAGAAATCCAGCTGCTACAGCACCAATGCACATGTTTCAGATATGTTGGTTGATCTATGGATTACTATAAGACTAACTATTCCTTTTGCTTTTTGTTTAATTTGCTACTATTAACATATTGATTGTAAAAGAGTATATCATTTCATATAGTTTCATACTAGAAATTGCTTGCATTATTCTCCATTCTCCAGTTAGTATCCCTCTATCATTCCTACTGTCCCATTCCAATATGTACCATATCCATATCCAATATATTCCATTCTGAAAAGACTTCCTAGACAAAAGCTGGCAATGTTCTTGCTCAACACTAGGATAAACTATATATACCTAAATGTGAAAGAGTACCTATTTATACCTTACACATCCTTGCTCTCCCTTCAGATAGCAACAAGTGGGTCTCCTCATTAATATGGCTTATCTTCTATCAATTTCTCTGTCCCCTGGCTTTCTCTCTAAATATACCATAAGCCTGCTTTTCTCTCACTTCATATTACAATTCCTGTTTGTATTTTACAACCTCCTTTTAATTTTTCTATAAACTGGATAACATTTCTGTAAATATTAAATTATAATGTTATAACTTGTGTTTATTCTTAGCCAATGTTTTTATATTATGTCTAATTTATTATAATTATTTAAACTGCAAATATTTTTGTATTATTTTTGAAGATTGTAAAATTATTGTTGAAAATGTTTTGTAATACTTTAGAGATTTTTTCCCCAGGCCTCTGCTAAAAATGGGATCCCACCTAGTCAGACTTTTCCAGTAATCAAATGTCAGTAAATAAATAAATATAATTCTATGCAGGAACTTTGCTCCACTATTTGGTAAATGTAGTGTTCATACATATAAATATAGGTACGACATTTTGTTACAAACATCTGTGAAAACAAATTTTATATCATGTGTTTTCTAATTAGTATGTAAGTTTGTATGTGACTGTAAATATAAATTCATTGTAAATGTATGTGAAACCAACTTTAATTTTATTAATGTGTTCAGTTGTCACTATTTTCCATTAATTGTACATTATGTTAAAGCCAATGTACTGCCATGTTTTGCTCTGTCTATTAATATTTGTATTGTCTTTACCATATGCTCTGGATGGCATCTGAAAAGAGTTTTAGCCAGTCCATTAACCCAGTCACCAAACAAACAAACAAACAAACAAACAAACAAATAAAACACACATGCTTGTATGCTGTCTTCTCTGTCCAGCAGTGTTCCAGGCACCAGGAGTAGGAGGCACAGCTACATATTTAACTGATCTGACAGTTTACACAGAGATTAGTGTTACCTCCTACTAATAAACTTGATCATATAGTTCATGGGTTTATTCCCTCCATCTGTAATGCAACATGTGCGACAGCCATTTAACCAGAGAACGCTCCTCAGTTGCTCCTTTAACTGTTGTGCACAGTCAGCTTGCCAAACTTACAAATAATTAAAATTTAAATAAACAAAAGACTTGCACTCTGAAATTATGCATACATGGATCCAAATTCCAGGATCAAACAATGTAGGTCCTTCATTAATATGTTATGCATTAATACACCATAACATATAGTTTATAGGTTCATAGGTAGGTACTAGGCTATCGGCCCAATAGCCTATGTAAGCCTAGCCAACAAGGTTCCCCTGGCTTTTGCCACCCAAGAAAGTTATTTCCTGTGCCACTGTTGAGCAGAGACACACAAGTGATCCCTGGGGTGTATTTCCTATTTTCCATCCACTCATCAAGATTTTTCTTGAAGAGTGCTAATGAAGAACTATGCTTGACATAGATGGGTAGCCTGTTCCAGAGTATGGGAAGTCTCTGGGACAGGAATCTATCCCTACAGCATGTCCTGTTTATTGTGGTGACAATGTTTAGGTCCCTAGAGCGTGTAGCTCGAAGGGATTGGGATTTCTTTAGGTGTAGCATGTCCAACAGTTCAGGGTTTGACATAGCTTTATATGTTAGGCAGAGATCACCTCAAAGTAGGCGATATGCTATGGAGTAAAGCTGGAGTTTTTTGAGGTGGTCAGTGTATGTATTTATCTGAGGCCAGTAATCCTTTTGTGAGGTACCTCTGTGGCCTTTCCAGCTGCTGCAGATGTCTTGTGAGGTACATTCCAAAAGGGGTGCTGTACTCTATAATAGGTCTAAAGAGTGTCGAGTAAAGGGGAACATTGACCTCTTGTTTTCCTGGATGAGAACCCTTTTATGATGAGGTGTGCCACTTAGAAGGACTTCCTGACTACTATGGCGATGTGACTATCAAAGGAGAGACTACTGTCCACCTGGGTCCCAGGGTCTCTTATCACACATTCAGTGTTAAGTAGATTGTTGCCTATGTGGTAGTTCATGGGTACAGAGTTTTTAACAAAGGGGATGACACTGCACTTTCTGGCATTGAGCTTGAGGCCATGGCTCTGACACCAGGCATCTGTCTCAGCGAGGCCCTTCTGTAGGATGTCCACATCATTTAAGGACTTGACTATGGCTCCTAGTTTGCAGTCATCTGTGAACTTCGTTAACCAGAGGCCTTCTGTGTTAGCCTGTACTTCAGAGAAGTAGATACCAAACAGGAGAGGACCCAGGACAGAACCCTGTGGTACTCCACTTGTCTCTGCTTTGAGGTCAGATTTGGAGTCTGCAACTTTTACAGTGTGGGTTCGGTCAGTGAGCCAGTTGGCAATCCATCTTGTGACGTAGGGATTTATACCTAGTTTATTGAGTTTAGCTATAATTCCAGAATGGGGGATGGTGTTGAAAGCCTTGGCGAGGTCAAGATAGGCTGTGTGAACCACCTTACCCACATCTACGGCTTTGTTGACTGCCTCAAAGAAGTCAATCAGGTTCAGGAGGCATGATTTGCCTTTCACAAACCCGAACTGGGTGAGATCCAGAGTTTGGAGGTTACCAATGTCTTTGTTTATGTGTTCCATGTTGTAAGTTGTAACAATTATAGGCCTCTCATTGGAGGTGAACATAATCTCTGTTGTATGAGCTGTAAGCTATACACTTTCATATATTCCAGACAATTCACTTTACCAATTAGTTTCCTGTTCTAGACAGTAACCTGTGAAGAAAAGTAAAACAGTGCATTCCTACAACTACTGACCTGTATACTAAATGCATTCTAATCATGGGAGAAAGACAGTGCAGCCACCATGACCTCTTATTCAGTCACACATATTTGTCCTCACACATATTTAATGATCTAGCAAACTGTCAACATCTTGGAAAGCAATTTAGCAGGAAAATTTAGAAAATGTAGAAATACTCAAAAAATAGTAAAACAAAAAGCAATATCACATACCGAAACATGCACCATTAACTCAAATTCTGTAGCGATGCGTATTAATGAAAAAATAGAACAATACAGGCATCTGAGATGTGACACAAATTAAACAAAGTTTACACTATAAAAAATACAAGAAATTCAACTTGAAGTATACCACCTAATCAGATATAGTAAAAGGCATCTGGATTGGTTATAAACAACCTCCTGATGAAAGTAAATGAATAAACCCAACAAACAGAAAGTTGAAGCAGGTTAGGAAGGGACAGAAAGTGAAGAACTTGGGAAGATAAAACAGCAGTCCAGTAACAAAAGAAAATAGCTATGGTAGCCTAACATACACACACACACACGCACACACGCACACACACTCAAATACAAAAAAAAATTGCAACAGAAAGATTGTCAGATATTGTTTGAACTAAGAGGTAAAGCTTAGGATATAGTATACAAAAATAAACACTGTATGAATAATAAATTCCCATATCCCTGATTTTTAGGAACATCACAGATGTTTCCTCTAAACTTTGCCCTATATTTCATTAAAGTGTTAACTTTGTGACAAAAAGTGAAGGTTGAAGTCTTTACATAATTCTAGGCATTACAATTTCAGACTTCTTGTGCATCAAAAAATGAATAGTAATAAAAAATTCTCAGGAGTGTATTTTCTGTTACCCATCCACTCTTCAAGGATTCTCTTGAAGAGTGTTAGTGAGGGCTCTGCCTAATGTAGTTAGGAATTTTGTTCCAAAGCATGGGGAGTCTCTGTGACAGGAATCTATCCCTCCAGCATGTTCTATTTATTGTTGTGGCAAGGTTTAGCTCACTAGAGCGAGTGGTTCACAGTGACTTGGATTTCTTTAGGTGGAGCATGTCCATCAATTCTGAGCTGGACATGGCTTTGTAAGTCAGGCAGAGATCACCTCTGAGTAAGCGATATGCCACTGAGTACAGCCGAGTTTTTCCAGTCGGGCTGCACAGGACATATGTTTGAGGCCAGTAATTCTCTTGGTGAGGTACTTTTGTGGTCTTTCCAGCTGTTGGAAGTGTCTTGTGAGGTACATCCTGAATGGAGCATTGTACTCTATGATGGGTCTGATGAGTGACGAGTAGAGGGGCACTATAACCTCTTTATTTCTAGATGTGAACCCTTTAGTAATTAGATGGGCTACATAGAAGGATTTCCTAACTACTTTGGCAATATGATTGTCAAAGGAGAGATTACTATCTACCTGGGTCCCCAGATCTCTTATTACCTGTTCTGTATTAAGGGGGCTGCCACCTATGTGGTAATTCATGGGTGTTTTGTTTTTCCCAAATGGGATGACTATGCATTTTTTGGCATTTATCTTGAGACCATGTCTTTGACACCAGGTGTCTGTCTCAGTAAGGCCCTTTTGGAGAATGTCCGTGTCAGCCAGAGAGTCAATTATGGCTCCCAGTTTGCAATCATTGGTGAACTTGGTTAGCCAGAGTCCTGTGTTTGCCTGTACTTCTGAGAAGTATATGCCGAAGAGTAGGGGTCCCAGGACTGAGCCTTGTGCGACACCACTTGTGATTGGTTTAGAGCCAGACCTGGAGCCCGCTATTCTTACTGTGTGAGTTCTGTCTGTAAGCCAGTTGACAGCCCATCTCGTGACATAGGGGTTTATGTTCAGTGTGGTGAGTTTTTCTATAATCCCCGAGTGGGGAATGGTGTCAAAAGCCTTGGTGAGGTCAAGGTAGGCTGTGTGAACCACCTTCCCCTCATCTATGGCCTTGGTGATTGTCTCAAAGAATTCAACCAGGTTTAGTAGGCATGATCTGCCCTTAACAAACTGGATTGGATCAAGTGTTTGGAGGTTCCCAATGTCTTTGTTAATGAGTTCCATGATGATGCGCTCCATAGCCTTGCAGACCAGGCTAGTCAGGCTTATGAGGCGATAGTTACCAGGGTCAGTTGTGGCCCCTCCTTGTCTTTCAGTTCTTGGAGTTGATACTAGAGTCCTTATTACTGTGAATATTTTTGAGGCTATATTACCTGGAATGACTATTATATGAAGCACTGTTTTACTGATATGTAACTCTCTTCATCTGGACTTATTCATCTCACACAACTCAGGTGAAGTGTTATGTAGTACTAACACATTTTTCTAAACTGGGTTGTGCAATACTTCACAGAAGTTTGAGAGAAGGGTTACTTAATTACTACCCTGAGAATTTCATACCAAAATTATCAGGGAGGAGGTATTTTAAACTGAAATACAATCAAAGAACATATAATTATCATACATAAAGTACTATATGTAAAATTCAAATTGCAAAAAATATAGCTGTCCATTTTCCAAGTGTGATTAGACAATTAAGAGTGTGCAAGTTAGAATGTGCAGAGGAACTATTTTATATTAAAATACACTAAACTATATAACAGTCAAACATAAACTACTATTTTCAAAACTCAGACTGTAAAAAAGTTATACATTTTACAACAGCAATAAGACACTCAGAGGTGTATGGTGCAGATATTATATTTTACCATAAATCGCATTTTTCGAGCTCATGCCTTGTGTGTGTGTAATGCCCCAGGTGTACATGGTGGTGAGTAGAGAATAAGGCTTGAACTCTGTACCTTGGGCCCAAGTGGCAAGAGTCTGAATTCCCTACCCACCACCATTTGTAAAAATGTTGCAGGATTTTCACTCATACTTTTTCTGTTCCTCATAAAATCTGTGGTTTCTGCATTTGTGTCCTTGTTGCCTGACAGCTACATGTTCTCTGGTTTTATTCTTGGCTGTCTGGAGTGTTTCTCCCTGGGCCTCTGCTAAAAAAATTAGCTTTTTTTTCAAAGTCAGACTTTCCTGGTTAACAAATGTTAAAACAATGGAGACATTTCAATATCAGACTTCATATTCTTCAGAAAGTGCATGGTAACAAAAGACAAAAGCTTTTATTCTAGCAATTTTCTAAGTGTACAAGATGGATATTTGAAATGTATTCCTGTGTTTGGGACTGTATTTGGCTTCATCCTGGTTTTGTGCTAGGGTTGAGAGTTATGGTAAGAACTGAATTCACTGAGTATGTTTGGGGGCTGTATTCACCCAGTATTGGCTTTGTTCAGGTAGTGTTTGGGACTGTATTCCCCCCATTATTGGCTTCATCCAGGTTTTGTGCTAGGGTTGAGAGTTATTGTAAGAAGTGAATTCATTGAATATGTTTGGGGGCTGTATTCACCCAGTATTGGCTTTGTTCAGGTATTTATTGGCTTCATCCAGGTTTTTTGCTAATGTTGAGAGCTATGGTAAGAACTGATTTCACTGAATATGTTTGGGGGCTATATTCTCTCATTACTGGCTTTGTCCGGGTGTTATTTGCTAAGAGGTTGAGAGCTATGGTGAGAACTGAATTCACTGAATGTTTGGTGGTTGTAGTCACCCATTATTGGCTTTTTTCAGGTCTTTTGTGCCAAGAGGTTGACAGCTGTGCTATGGTGAGAACTGAATTCACTAAATGGTAAAGTTTCAGTCTTCCTCTTTCACAAAACAGCTGATTTGGCATAGTGGTATGTTGCTTTGACTGTTTTGCACAGGGTCCCCTGGGTTCAAGATGTGGCAGTGAAATGTATGGTGGTAACGCATCATTTTATTCTAGCAACTTTCAAACATTATACAAGCAATGTTTAAAATGTGTCCCTGGTTTTTGGCCTTTTGTCCCCCCCCCCATAAATTTCGGCTTTTTCCAGATTTCTTGTGCTGCAAAGTTCAGAGATACAGCTGAGTGTCGAGTAGATTTTACAAGGAGCTGAGAGCTGCAGAGGAGCAAAAGTTTAGTGCTGCTTATGTTTAGTCTACTTGCATTGTTAATAGCACAACAGATAGTGTACTTGCTTTAGATGCTGAAGGCTGTGTGTTCTACTCCCACAGTAGGTAAATGCATTGCTGATGCTGTATTGTGTTGTAAAGGGGGTGGATGCTGCAGTCCTTTTGGCAAAGATGCCTAGTAACTATGAACCTGTTAACAGTTTGCTATCCATTCTCTATGGTATTACTAGCTTTTCATTTTTTTATTGCATGCAACAAAGGCAATTTATTCTTCAAGGGTAACAGGCAGTTTATTTGTAGATTAAACAATGACATATAAAGTGTTTGCTAGCAGCAACCTCTTTATTAGTTACAAATTTCTTCAATGTGGATTTTACTACAGAGATTGTGTATATTTTTTACTGATACTGGTGGACTTGAGTAGACTTTTTATGATGGAAATGTTCTGAATTGGGCAGTTTTGTCATTGGTGGATGCTTTTTGTTTCATTGTTTACTGGAAAAATTTTCAAAACAATAAATTTTAAAATGCCCTTTAACAACTGTACTGTATTGTACAAGGAATATAATGTAATACAGTCAGGAAGGTGTATCAAACAGCATGTGTATGTTATGTTCGAGGGGCCTATGATTTTGAAGACAGCCCAGAGTTAATATTTGCCATTGGTAAAATGTATTTTCTCTGAAAGTGGGCTTCAGTGCTGTTTCAATGCATGAGTTTCAAGGGCAGAGAAGTTTTAATGTTAGTCTATTTTCATTGTGAGACTGCATTGCTTTAATTAACAGATATGTATTAGGGTTTGTGCTGTAAAATGCAAAGTAAAACTTTCAAATGAAATCCTAAATCATCGCAGAAGTAAAGCAGTATGCACATTAGTGTTTATGGTAAATGGGGCAAAATAACCAAGGAATGGGACATTGGAATGGCTGCAGGGGGGGGGCTCCATTTGACCATGATTTTGTGAGGGGAGATAGCAAACTCAGACAGCCCCGGTTGAACTATACCTCTCAGTTGTCCATATCTTTGCAGAATGAATAGATATTTGCTGCTTATTTTTGGTTTGTTCCTCATAAAATTTGTGGTTTTCTAGCAAATCATTTAGGAATTAAGCCATTAAATGACAGACATTGAGTTTCAGATGTCATAACCTTCAGAAAAATGCATGCCAATGCAAGACTGTCTTTAAGTTTATACAAGAGCAATTTTTAGTAGTGTTTGTATGTTCCCCAATATATTTGGCCTTGTTCAGATTTCCTGCATTAAGAGGTTGAGAGGTACGTGCAAATCACTTTGTAGATTAGGAATATCCAAACATCTCAATTGTCCCCAATTCTGGCTCAAAATGTTGCTCTTCCCTAATAATCCCTCCTCCAAAACTGCAATTTTGGAAGAAAATGTGGAGGGTTTACAACTATAACTGTAATGATCAGTTATAGATTACCTTTATTTCAGAAATGCATGTGGATGCTCTTATTTTGTTAGCTGCTTCAAGTTAACTGTTAATATTAAAAAGGTGTCCCTTTTTTGACAGGTATTTTTGCATCACATTTTGGTCTTTTTTCATAAAATTGTGGTTTTCTGGCAAATTAGTGGCAAGTCATTAAAGACTGAAGTTAGAAAATAATGGCAGACATTTGAGTTTCAGATTTTATACCCTTCAGACAATTTGTACTAATGCAAGATCTACCTGTTCTATTTAAGTTAATAAGAGCAATATTTAAAAATTGGCCTTATTTTTGGGCCTGTGTCCTACTTCTATGTATGGCTTTGTCCAGATTTCTTGCTCTGAAGTTGAGAGGTAGGAGTGTCAGAGCCATCACTGTCAGCCAGAGACATTTCAAATTATGACATACTTATTGCACCCCAGCCCCCATTGTAGTGGCTCGGAATGTGTCCAAGGAAGGCAAGGAGCAGTTATGCAGTGTAAGTGTGCAGGGTATTCCCCCATCCAAGGTAGATCACAAATACGACTGTGGCTTTTCATCTGTCCTTGATTTTGCAAAATGTTCTGGTTTTCTATCAGATTTTTATACTGTTGATTTATGCTTCTTATTATTCAGGAACTGCATGCTGTCACAGTGCCCTGTTCTGTTTAAGTAGCCATGGTTTAATGAACATCAGGTAAGCGTGTCAGAGATTGTAAGATGCAAGTAAGCTTTAGTAAGCTTGTCAGACATTGTAAAATGCAAGTAAGCTTTAGTAAGCATATTGTTAAAGAATTACCAGCATTGAAAGCCTTTTCGTTGTTGCCATGCAGAGAATATTTACATAGCTAGATAATGTATAAGCCTTGGGTATTGAAATGCATATGACAGTATTTGTAATAAAAGGACAGGATTACAGTATTTTCAGAAGCTCATTACATTTTATTGGAGACCAGTGTCTTATAGCAGTGTCTGTGTGTTAGTACACTTGTAGTTGGGTGGCTTTAATGGTATATGGTAAATAAGCATTGCTACCTTACTTAAAAGCCAAGCCCTGCAACAACTAGCTCCACACTGAAGTCAAAACACAATAGCTCTGGTGGGTAAATGTACTCTGTAGTAATAAAAAAAAGGCAAATGTTTGAAATAACTACAGCTTATGTGCAAGCACAATAGGTAGTGATGAAACAATGCTCTGCTAAAAATGCTTTAATGCTCCACATTGCTGAGCTGCAATCACTAGCTACCAGGATTTCACCCACTTCAGATCAAGCACGGTGCCGTTCAGTGCAACCTTCCCAGAACTAATTCAAGTCTGACCAGAATTATTTGGTGTGTGTATAAGAGGGAGGTACCCCTCAGCTGTCCAGATTTTTGCCCCATATTCCTCTTAAAAAGGATTGAAGTTGCTAAATAATGAGACATTTCAGTTTTAGATGTCATGTCATTTAGAAAAATGCATACTAACACAAATCCTGTTACTCTTGCAATTTTCTAAGTTTCTGAGAGCCATATTTATAATCTGTCCCTATTTATTTTAGGCTTTGTCAAGATTTCTTGCACTAAGGGTGAGGCCTTGAGGGGTGTGGTATGTTTGTAAGAGAGAGAAAGTGAAATGCCCAAGTTAGAGTTAACAGGTGGAATTTTCAAGTGCATTTTCAAGGAACTGTGAATTTTAAGGGAAGCTAAGTTCACTGCTGCTCATGCCAAGTCTATTTACAATGTGCAACTGTTTTGTTTAGCAAATGGTATCTCTGTTGTGGTATAAAGTTTTAAAGCTATGTTAGTAGCACCACAAGTAGAATACTTGCATCTTAATGTAAAGGCTTGAGGTTCTATTCCTACAGCATATAAATTTGTATGCTGATGTCCTCCTTTGGATGAGATGCCTAATAACTATGAACCTGTTTCAGCTTGTCATCCATTTTCTATTGCAATATACCAGCTTACCATTTTTTTAATTTAACATATTCAATTTATTCTTTGACGGCAGCAGGCACTGAATTTGTAGATGAAACACTGAAATATACAGTTTTCTAGCAACAACATCTTCATTAGTTTCAGATATCTTTAATGTGGAATTATTCAGATTACTTTTACTTCGGCAGCGACACTCAAACAAGTGTTGCTGTATAATACAAGGGATATAATTCAATTATATATTATAATTAATACAATCAGGTAAATCAAATAACTTTTGCATGGCCCTAACGGTTTGCAAGGAGCCTATTCCTTGAAAACAGTTCAAAGGTAAATAACCTGCCACTGGCCAGATGCATTTTCTTTGAATTTGGGTTTCAATGCTGTTTCATTGAATGTGAGTTTCAAAAGTAGAGAAGCTTTAATGCCAAGTCTGCTTTCATTGTAAGACTATTGCTTTGTTTAGGTTTAGTAAATGTCTCAGTGTTTGGGCTATAATGTCTGAAATAAAAGTTGTAAATTAAATCCGACTGCCTGTAATCATTGTAGAACTAAAGCATAAAACAGTATGCACACAGATTTGAACAGTGTCTACAATAAATGGGGAGAAATAGCCAAGTAGTGGGACACTGGAATGGTTGTGTGGGCGGGGCTTGGGGTGGGTGGACTTGGGCGGGGCTGTGTTGGAAGGGGCGGGGTGAGCTATGTGGGTGGGGCTCTGGGTTTGCACCCCCCTGCAAAAAATCCTGCGGGCTCCCTTGATCCCAGCCACAAATCTGGAGATAAAATATTGTCTTTGTGGTGATACTGTTTGGGAGAGTTTCTTTACTGGCATAATGTGTAGGGTTAGGGTTAGGGGGTAGGGGCAGAATTAGGGTTACGATTAGGGTTAGCACATATGACTAATGTGGTGGGGGGGTTTCATTTGGAGACTCGTTATAGAACTGCAGCAACCTGTGAGATGTTTATATCAAGCCACAGAGTGCAACTGGTATATTCCCTAGCCAATGGGGGGGCAGATACCAGGTTTTTCCCTACCACTAAAACAAAATTACATTTTATTGTGCAAAGCAGGCTTTCCTTTCGTACAAACAGCATTTATATAGTGATGGTGTGGACAGATATCCTTGATCTTGAAAGGGTAGGGATAGCTGTGCAGTCTTAATATACACGAACAAGAGGGAGGGAACATTCACATACAAGTAATCCTGGCTTTGATGCCTGAGTAATATCTGAACTGCCTTTTGTTTCCTTACTGTTTTTTTGGGATCATTTGAGCTTACTGTCCTTCATTTCAGTTAGTGATGAGTAGCTGGCATCACAGTTTATTCCTTTATATAATCTATTATTACCATCCACAAGTAGTGTCTGTCCTGCCTTGTCCTTCTGTCATGCCATTGCTCTTTTAAATCACTTCATCAACAACTTACTTCCTTCCCCAGAAGTTACATGCTGTAGCTCCATTATTTTTGGTGGGGGTACCTCTCAGCTGTACAGATTTTCACAGAATGTCCAGATTTTTGCCTCCTATTTTTGGTCTATTTCTCATGCAATTGTGTTTTTTTTTTTTTTTGGCAAATCATTGAGGGTTGAAGTCAGAAAATATGGACAGACATTTGGGTTTCAGACTTCATACCTTTCAGAAAATCCGTGGTAATGTAAAACCTGTTATTCTATCAACGTTCTAAGTTTGTAAGAGCTATATTTAAAAAGTGTCCCTATTTTTGGACCTTTGGACCTTCATTATTTATGGCTTTGTCCAGATTTCTTGCTCTAAGAGATTGAAAGGTATGCGACATGCAGTAAAAATATCTCAATGATCTTCTTTTTCACACCTGTTTCTTATCTGCTGCAGCTTTTTATGCATTATCCTGGTTCTAGGACTAGAGAGCATTATGACAAACAGTAAATATCAGAGTTTTTAATGGTGCCGAAGGCCATCCTACAACTCTGAACACACTCAGATAAGCAAACTTGCACACTGTAAAATTTAGATGCAGAGCTATCTAACCGAGCAATATTTAAATGGAGTAAATAGTTTATAGAATTAAACAAAAAACATCACTAACATAAGAATTTCTGAGCTACCTTATTGTTTTCAGTTCATAGTCTCTGTACATTTTCTCATTTAATGTTACTTCACTGCTTATTTAAACATAACCAAATTCAAATATTTTCTGCATCTTTTCTTGTTTTTAAATGCACATAAAGACATATACAGATGTTCACTGTATATGAAATGCTATTCATTATTATAGCGGATTTTAAACAAAATGTTCTGCTTCTTAAAAAAATAACTCACATACCTCAGAACTCTTTGCTTTTTAGTGAATGTCTTGAAGATGGACAAACTAGAGAGGATGGTACTGTAAATGTCTGTAGATTTCCTCTGCGTTTTATTTCTCAGCCTGCAGAACACCACCTTTTGTGGCTCGGATTATGAATCTTGTGTTATGAACACCCAGCTTTATAGCAACACAGTTTTCTTACGAGGTGACCAAAACAGATCAGCCAGCACATTGAAATGAAAGCTGCATGCTCTCAAATGCAGTCTTCAAGAAACAAAGTGAGTTTCAGACTCTAGCAGAAATAAATGTATTATGTTCTGCTTCTTCTGCTACTGCTGATAGCTTATGCATTACAAACCAGCACAGGAAACCACAGGGCTGTCTCTATCCAACTGCATGGCCAGTTATATTGTGTCACTTCAGATGGACCGTTATCTTTAGCAGGAGCAAACTGCTTAAGTTGCATTTCAGAAGTTATCAACATGTGACTCATTATGAATCAATGTTAAAATTTTAGGAAAATATAATTAGAAGGTTAAATTCCCTCAATATTATGGCACATTTCTATTAGAAATTCATATAGGTTCATAGGTACGTTCATAGGTAAGTACTAGGCTATCTGCCTGAGGGCATCTATAAGCCTAGCCAGAATGTGTTGGCTTTCACCATCCCCTTCATCCCCTTAGATTAGCTCCTTGTGCCTCGATCCAGCAGAGACATTAGTTCCCTGTGCCTCTGTCCAGCAGAGCCACTGCAGTGATCCCCGGGGTAAATTTTCTGTTTCTCATCCACTCGTCAAGGTTTCTCTTGAAGAGTGTTACTGAGGGGCTCTGCCTTAATGTAGACTGGAATCCTGCTCCAAAGCATGGGGAGTCTCTGGGACAGGAATCGATCCTTCCAGCACGTCCTATTTATCATTGTGGTGAGGTTTAAATCCCAAAAGTGTGTGGCTCTTGGGGATTTGTTTTTTTTTTTTTTTTAGGTGAAGCATTTCTATCAATTCTGGGTTGGACATGGCCTTGTATGTCAGACAGAGATCACCTCTGAGTAAGCGGTATGCAACCGAGTACAGCTGGAGTTTCTTCAGTCGGGCTGCATATGGCATATGTTTGAGGCCAGTAATCCTCTTGGTGAGGTACTTCTGTGGTCTTTCCAGCTGTTGCAGGTGTCTTGTAAGGTACATCCCAAATGGGGTATTGTACTCTATGATGGGTCTGATGAGTGATGAGTAGAGGGGCACAATAACTTATTTTGTTCTAGATGCAAACCCGTTTGTGATTAGGTGGGCCACATAGAAGGATTTTCTAACCACCCTGGCAATATGATTATCAAAGGAGAGATTACTATCTACTTGGGTCCCCAGATCCCTTATTACATTTTCTGTATTTAGGGGACTACCACGTATGTGGTAGTTCACAGGTACTTTGTTTTTTCCAAAGGGGATGACTATGCACTTTTTGTCATTTACCTTGAGGCCATGATTTTGACACCAGGTATCTGTCTCAGTGAGACCCTTCTGGAGGATGTCTGTATCAGCTGGAGAGTCAGTTATGGCTCCCAGTTTGCAGTCGTCTGCGAACTTGGTCAGCCATAGTCCTCCTGTGCTTGCCTGCACCTCTGAGAAGTATATACCGAACAGGAGCGGTCCCAGGACTGAGCCCTGGGGGACACCACTTGTAACTGGTTTAGAGTCGGACCTAGAGCCTGAAACTCTCACTGTGTGGATTCTATCCATGAGCCAATTGGCAACCCATCTCATGACATAGGGGTTTATGTTCAGGCTGATGAGCTTGTCTATAATACCAGAATGGGGAATGGTGTCTAAAGCCTTTGTGAGGTCTAGGTAGGCTGTGTGGACCTCCTTTCCCTAATCTAAAGCCTTGGTAACTGTCTCAAAGAAGTCCACCAGGTTTAGGAGGTATGATCTGCCCTTAACAAAGCCAAACTGGGTAGGGTCCAATGTTTGAAGGTTCCCAATGTCTCTGTTAATGTATTCCATGATAATGCGCTCCATAGCCTTGCAGACCAGGCTAGTCAGGCTTATAGGGCGATAGTTCCTGGGGTCTGTTGTGGCTCCACCTTTGTGGAGCAGGATAACTGTTGCTGTGCACCACTCTATGGGTATGTAGCCTGTTGAGAGGCTGAGTTTGAATAGTTTGTTTAGGTAAGGGGGCTAGTTCATTTTGGAGCTTGTGTAAGACACAGCAGGCCCTTTAGGGGGTGGGGGTGGGGGGTGAAGTTTGCACTAAACTTGTCTGCCAGAATGTTGGCAATATCAGTCGGTTCAGTGTATTTTATGCCATTCTGCACTAACTCAGAGCAGATCTGACAGTTTCCACTTAGGTTCATGACATAGCTAAATAATGCTTTGTGGTTATCTTTGGAGTCCTTGGCAATTTTTCTTTCGAAGCTAGCCTTGGATGATTTTATGAGGGATCGTAGTTTCTTGCTGATACTGATCAGGGATGTCTTTCCTTCTTGGGACTTTACTCTTTTCTGCCCTAGTTTCCTCCTTCTGTTGTATAGCTTGTTTATGGCAGGGGTCCACCAGACTGGTTTCCTTTTCTTGGAGGAGTGAGTTTTAGTTTTGCTTGGGATAGCACGATCCATGCATTCTTGCAGGTGCTCATAGAGTGCCTTTCTAAGGGATTCAGCAGCTTGGACAGCATTGTCCTTTAGCATGGGGGCTGTGAACCTTTCCACCTCGGTCTTAAGTAACGTGATGTTTGCTTTTGAAAAGTTTTTAACGATGGTTTCCTTGATTGGGGGTGGGGGCGGAATGTGGATATCCAGAGTGATTAGTCTATGGTTTGATCTAACCAGCAAGAGTTTGACCTCCGGGGGGAGAACACCGGTCGCCCATGTTGGTGATGACCAGGTCCAATATGTTGTCACCTCTGGTGGGAGTGTTGACCAGTTGATCCAGGGTGTTTGAGTTTATAAATTCTTGGAAGCATTGGGGAAGGGAGTTAGCACTTCAGTAGTTCTCCCATTTAATGTTTGGGTAATTGAAATCACCCAGTATTAGGGTGTTTGGTAGGACCTTCATATTTTCCAGTGTCTCCAGAAATGTGGAATGGGGGTCCTGGGTCATGGTGGGTGATCTGTAGGAAGCTACAATTTGAATTGCAGTTTTGCCCATTGTTAGTTGCACATGGATGATTTCTGAGACATTGTGCTGTGCCACTAACCTGGAGGTGTGGGTATCCTTGATGAATATTGATACACCCCCACCTTTTGTGTTTCGGTCTGGGTTCTGTGGCTGAAAAGTATGGTATGAGTTATAGCCCGGTAGTGCTGGGGTGCTCTCTGGAGCCTTAAACCAGGTTTCTGTTACTGCACAGATATCAATGTTCTCCATACTGAAGAGTGCCTTGAGTGCATGCATTTTGAGGTTTAGACTTCTGGCGTTGAGTAGCATTACCCTCAGTTTTTGGTTACTTGTGCTATTTACAGTGGTGGGTTTGTCTTTTGAGCCTTGCCTAAAAAAGGCACTATGGGGGCGGCAAAAGCCTCGGTCAGTAGTATTCGAAAGCCTAAGGGTGACAGGTGCAAGCCATCTCTTGCGAAGCAATGTGGCTTATTGAGCATGTCATCCCAGGTGGACAGATACTGGATTCCCTTTGAATGGCACCAGAAACTTAGCCAATTGTTGAAATTGATCATTTTTTCTTTATACTGTGGCTTCATTCTTGGTGAGAGCAGGATGCTACTCGGGGTTGGGGTCATACTGACCTGGGCTACGTGATCAGAGAGCTCTTCCATGTCTCGTTTCATGTAGTCCAGGGAAGTACATCTCTGGTCATTCACACCAACATGGACAATGACAGAGTCGTATTTCTACTTGTTCTGGAGTGACCTGAGTGCTTGTGTTATGTGGAGGATCCTGGCACCCGACAGACAGCTAACTGTAACCTTCTCCTTGTCCAGCCTAGTTAGTGGGACATCAGTGTGCCTGACTATAGAGTTGCCTATTACTAGTGTGTTGGGTATGTTATTTTGCCTTAAGGGCTGTGATTGCGTGGCACACTAATTATGTGAAGTATGTATTTCATGGATTGTGATGGGGTGTGGAGGTTGCTTGGGTGTCTGCTTTGGAGGTCTCTGTTGCTTTTACAGATTTTTATTTAGAGCCTCCGAGTATGTTTTCATGTATTCATGTGTGTTATTTGCCGGTGTTGGTTTATTTGGTCTATGTGAGACTGGTGGGGTGTTGCAAGTATTTTCCTTCTCCTCTTGACTGTCAGTTCCAATCTTGGGTTAAGAGAGCTTTGCCTCCAGTTTGGCTGCATAATTGCATATCTCGCATATATTAGTGTTTGGTGGTAGGAGGAGAGGGTTGTCTGTGTACATGAGGCAGTTGTAACATTGCCTCAAAATGCCCAGATTCACCAGTTGGACTGGACAGTACATCTGAAAGGTAAAGTGAGCTGTTTTACTGATTAGCTGGTAGGGACAAATAGAGAGTCTTGTCTTTCTGGACAGTACAGGGGGTCTAGTGCTAGGGTTAATTAGTGCTTGCTATGAGTTTTGAGCAAGTGCTGGGCTGTGAAATGAATGGTTTGAGTGCTTAAGTTGAAAGGTTGTCTATTTCCAAGGGAAAAATTGAAGAGCACACTTTGTGGAGCCGGGAATAGTTTAACCCTAGCTAACCGGCACTGCCCGGTGTGCAAAATCATGCAAATGCGGTTTTTATAGCAGGGAAATGAAAGAGATAGAAATTAGCCCAAAATGGCCAATAAACTACTAACTTCTGGGCTACAGCAAACAAGGCGCACAAATTTCAGAAAGAAACAGATCAAATAAGCAGGCACAATAAGCCTTTAACCAGACATTCCCAGCTCAGAAGGGCAAAATCTAGCCTCTCCTCCCACAAGAGTGCAGACTACAAACCTTCTTAATGTAAAATAACTGGCCTGAAGCCCAAGTGCTTAAACCAGAACTAATGCACTTTTAGAATTACAGACACTGAGCCTTCAATCAGCAATTCCCAACTTAGAAAGATGTAAGCTACCTATCCTGCCACATCAGTGGGCCAATGTATTCACAAAGATATTGTGCAGTCTTTTTCACAAAGATATTGTGCAGTCTTTAAATGGGATACATACAGTATGCTGTACACAGGACAACTAAGTTTTTTTTTTGAGAATGTGGCACACTAGACAAGTCAAGATGTCTTGATGTCTTACTTTTCATATTTATTGGACTTGTATCCACAAATAAATATACATTTTTGAAAGATATATACTGCATTAGAGAACACAAAGGATGCATTTGTCCGAGAAAGACTGTAAAATGAGCATATTTATTTGTCATGCTTGGAATCACTACAATTTTAAATCAGTGACCTGTTAAAAGACTACTTATGCTGGGTAACCACATGAAATTGTATCTGGTTAATTAAGGGATGTTACACTGAACATTGTATTTCTGTAAGCTACTCACACTGTAACTGTAATGAAACACTGTTATATAGAAAGAGGCAGGGACACTACCTACCTACTCACAGCAGCAGCCAAAAAAATGTGGGCAAGGGTGTAGCCAGAGAATTCCATTTTGTACTCATAAATTCTTATTTCTATCCTCCATACCACTTGGCATTTAAAAAATGGACACACCTCTAAAGATGTTGTCCCTTTCCAGACCTTTAAGATATAGAACAGGCTACAAAGCCTCATTTTCAGCCATTCCCTCTAAAACTGTTAAAAGTATTGTTTTCCTTCCCTGTAAAGATGGTAGGTACCTGTTGTTGTACTAGTCACTGATAAGGTCTGAAAAGCCACAGTGTTTCTAAGGGATTCCCAGAAA
The DNA here is from genome assembly GCF_019279795.1 of Protopterus annectens. Taxonomy (NCBI): domain Eukaryota; kingdom Metazoa; phylum Chordata; order Ceratodontiformes; family Protopteridae; genus Protopterus; species Protopterus annectens. The sequence continues at coordinate 1,080,220,928 of NC_056733.1, forward strand.
AACATATTCAGTAAAGTATATTTGGCTAGTTACTTAAATGTGGGAATACTCCCGCATATAGCTATTTATATCAGCACAATGTCCCTTGTTACTCTGGTTACTACATTCCTTACTGGAACACATAAACAGAATGCTGGCATATAACAATATCTCCTTGCTCTGCAGTCTTGGCAAGCAATGATTTATAAATACTTAAGGCTTTCTTGCAATGATTGTGGAGACATTTTGCTTTGAATAGTACGCTAAAGGAGGCAGCCAGTGTTGCTGCAGTTGTAAGTGGGTGGAGCCCTGTGATTCTTGTGTAATTAAAGGAGGAATCACAGACTGTGCTTGTCGCATTCACTTACTATAACAGGTACACTGTGCCTGGTGCCATCAGTTCAGTTTTAGCACTTTAGCCATCTACTAGCATATCCTGTAGCTGCTCCTGTAATGTTATTGCACAGCCACAGTCTACTGTGCACAGCTTCACAAAAACTGTATGACTGCATGCAGTATTATAGGTGTTATTAATCTACACCTGCACAGCCCTACATTCCAGCTGGACATCCATAACGTGTAAATCATGGACTGGACAGTGGAACCTTATCTGCATAACAACAATGTACTTGAACTCATCCAGGTGTACAATAATATATGGCATTACTCCAAGGAGTAAGTGTACCTTTATTAATTGCGTAAGACCACGGTTTGTGCGTTGGACTGTGTAACATTCCTGTGCAGTTTCAGATCATACTTATAATTGCCAGCCCTATAAACTTACATGTAACTTAGAAAACACTAATATACTCGACCATACTATCCTGTTTCTTGCTAACAAAGAAACAATGGGAGGATATATGTATGGCTCCCAAATATGCAACAAAGTCTAGCAGATTTAGGATCTTTGCTTGAAAGTGTTTACATAGGTATTTTATACCCCAAACAGACGCCAAATAATTTTTCCTCGGGTAGATTGCAAATGTTGGAGGTGTGATGTGAAGAAAGAGATAATTGGTAACAAATATTTTGAGAGTGTAATGATTTGGCAGCCTTTACAATTTCCCTGCAGACTACCGTGTCAAAAATATTGGGTGGTGTAACTAAGGAAATTATTTTTTGAGTAGTGATACAGACAGTGGCGGCTGGTGACTTCAAATCACAGGGGGGCTGCAGGAGACGCTGAATGGGCGGGGTCAAAGGGAAGGGGTGTGGTCAACCATAAAGGGGAGGAGCTATGCACAAAACCACAAAAAAACTAACTTTAATTAAATACGCTGCCCTGGGTGGCAAACCATCATTATGAAAGTCCAATCAAGACAAAAATAAGTGTAGAAGAATAAAAATATTTCAATGCATTGGCTGCATGACAGCTTACTTAATATCTAGATGGAAACAAAAGGTTGTGAGGCATGAAAAATAAATTACTTTTAAATACATTACTGGAATGCCAGTCAAAATCAAGTATAAGAAAAACCAGAAGCACTCAACTCAAACTACTTCTCCTTGCACTGCAGTTCTAATTATAATATATTCAGCTTTATTAAAGTACCAAGCAACATGCTGAAAGTAGAAATCTATGTGATGCCCCCACTTGTAAAAATGTTTCTTATCCAAAAAGACCTGCTGCCTGACAACGTTTCATGGGGAAAACATGATAAAAGTAAAAATGAAAAGCAAACAAGAAACAAGCTCAAGATACATTGCTTAAAGGATTACTGTACAGGTTATGGACCACACATGATTGGCATTCTGTTTAGTTTACGGGTAAAGCCTGTAGAGATGACTGGAAGTCTCCAACAAGTGTAATGAGCTTTTTAAAATAATGGAATCCTGTCCTTTAATACCCAAGGCTTATACATTATCTAGTCAAGTATTCTCTGCATGGCAACAACAGAAAGGCTTTCAATGTTGGCAATTCTTTAACAGTATGCTTATTAAAGCTTACTTGCATCTTACGATGTCAGACAAGCTTACCTTATGGTCATTAAAGCATTGCTACTTAAACACAGAGCAACAGGCACTTTGAGTAATAAGCATAAATCAACAGTACAAAAATATGACAGAAACCAGACCATTCTGCAAAATCAAGGACAGATGAAAAGCCACTGTAGTACTTATGCAGTGTGTCCTCCCCATCCAAGGTAGATACAACTACTCCTTGCCTTGCTTGCACACATCCAGAGTCACTACATGGGGAGTGGGGTGCAACAAGCATGTCACAATTTGAAATCTCTCTGGCTGACTGTGATGGCCCTGACACATTTGTCATACCTCTCAACTTCAAGAGCAAGAAATCTGGACAAAGCCATACACAGAAGTGGGACAAAGGCACAACAAGAAGGACAATTTTTAAATATTGCTCTAATAAACTTAGAAAGATAATAGAATAGGTCTTGCATTAGTATGAATTTTCTGAAGGGTATAAAATCTGAAACTCAAATGTCTGTCATTTTCTAACTTCAGTCTTTAGTGATTTGTCACTAATTTGCCAAAAACACAATTTTATGAAAAATGGACCAAAAATGTGATGCAAAAATATAAAATAGACACACAATACAGCTTCTACCTGTCAAAGAAGGGACACTTTAATATTAGTACTGCTACCTTGAGCAGCTGACAAAATAAAAGAATCTACATGCATTTCAAGTAATCTATAACTTTGATTATTACAGTTATTTCTTAATTGTAAACCCTCCATGTTTTCTTCCAAAATTGCTATTTTGGGAGGGATTATTAGGGGAAGAGCAACATTTTGAGCCAAAATTGGGGACAGTTGAGAGGTTGGCTATGCCTAATTCTATAAAGCAATTTATTTGCATGTACCTCTCAACCTGTTAATGCAGTAAATCTGAACAAGGCCAAATATATTGGGGGCACATATAAACAGTACTAAAAATTGCTCTTGTATAAATTGAGACAGTTGATAGAACGGCTCTTACTTTAACATGCATTTTATGAAGGTTATGAAGTCTGAAACTTATTATTTAGTGACTTCTGGCAAATCATTTAGGAATTAAAACTACAAATTTTATGAAGAACAAACCAAAAATAAGAAGCAAAATCTATTCATTCTTTGAAAATCTGGACAGGTGGGAGGTATAGTTCAGCTGGGCCTGTCTGAGTTTGCTGCCCTTCCCCTGACAAAATAATGGTTGAACTGGAGCCTCTGCAGCCATTCCAATTAACCATTACTTGGCTATTTCACTCCATTTACCATAAACACTAATGTGCATACTGCTTTACTTCAATGATTGGACTTCATTTGAAAGTTTTATTTTGTATTTTACAGCACAAACATTAAGTAATCTGTTAAACAAAGCAATGCAGTCTCACAATGAAAACTTAGCATTAAAACTTCTCTGCCCTTGAAACTCACATTCATTGAAACCCACATTCAAAGAAAATACATTTTGCCAGTGGCAGATAAAGATTAATTTTGGGCTGTTTTGAATCATAGGCCCTTGCATATGAAACATACATGTGCTCTTTGATACACCTTCCTCATTGTACTAAAATTATATTCCTTGTACAATACAGTACACTTGTTAGAGGGTGTTTTAAATTTGTTTTGAACATTTTTCCAGTAAGCAATGAAACAAAACATATGCACCCATAATGGCAAAACTGCCCAGTTGAGAACATTTATCATAAAAAGTCTACTCAGACTTCCACAGTCCACCATTATTAGTAAATATACACAATTCTACAGTCCACCATTATTAGTAAATATGCACAATTCCACAGTCCACCATTATTAGTAAATATGCACAATTCTACAGTCCACCATTATCAGTAAATATGCACAATTCTACAGTGCACCTTTATCAGTAAATATGCACAATTCTACAGTCCATATTCAGTGAATTCAGTTCTTGCCATAGCTGTCAACCTTAGCACAAAAACCTAAGCCAATAATGGGGAATACAGTCCCAAAATAGGGACAAATTTAAAATATTCATCTTATAAACTTAGAAAATTGAAAAAAGGTTGTGCTACTATGTATTCTGAAGAACATGAAGTTTGAAATTCAAATGGCGGTCAATTCTACTGCGGACAGAACAAAAACAATTTTCAGCAGAGGCGCGGGATTAATACTGCAGACACGTCTTTGTAAAATGGCAGGGCATCAGAGCAAATCCACACAAACACAGGCAGGAGATGCAGACTCCAAACAGAAGCCACCCCAACCAAGAATCAAACCAGAAAACCTATAGCTGTGAGGCAATACCACCGCACCATCAATTATGCAAGGAATTAAACATTCAGAAACCTGAAGTCTGAAATTCAAATGCCTGTCAATTTTACTGCGGACAGAACAAAACCAATTTTCAGCAGGGATTAAAACTGCAGACACGTCTTTGTAAAATGGCAGGGCACCAGAGCAAATCCACACAAACACATGGAGGAGATGCAGACTCCACACAGAAGCCACCCCAAAGAATCAAACCAGAAAACCTATAGCTGTGAGGCAACAATACTACCACTGCACCATCAAATCTGCAAGGAATCAAACATTCAGAAACCTGAAGTCTGAAATTCAAATGCCTGTCAATTTTACTGCGGACAGAACAAAAACAATTTTCAGCAGAGATGCAGGGATTAATACTGCAGACACGTCTTTGCAAAATGGCAGGGCACCAGAGCAAATCCACACAAATACAGGAGGAGATGCAGACAGAAGCCACCCCAACCAAGAATCAAACCAGAAAACCTATAGCTGTGAGGCAACAATACTACCACTGCACCATCAAATCTGCAAGGAATTAAACATTCAGAAACCTGAAGTCTGAAATTCAAATGCCTGTCAAATTTACTGCGGACAGAGCAAAACAATTTTCAGCAGGGATTAAAACTGCAGACACATCTTTGTAAAATGGCAGGGCACCAGAGCAAATCCACACAAACACAGGCAGGAGATGCAGACTCCACACAGAAGCCACCCCAACCAAAGAAAACCAGAAAACCTATAGCTGTGAGGCAACAATACTACCACTGCACCATCAAATCTGCAAGGAATTAAACATTCAGAAACCTGAAGTCTGAAATTCAAATGCCTGTCAAATTTACTGCGGACAGAACAAAAACAATTTTCAGCAGAGACGAGGGATTAAAACTGCAGACACATCTTTGTAAAATGGCAGGGCACCAGAGCAAATCCACACAAACACAGGCAGGAGATGCAGACTCCACACAGAAGCCACCCAAGAATCAAACCAGAAAACCTATAGCTGTGAGGCAACAATACTACCACTGCACCAGAAACCTGAAGTCTGAAATTCAAATGCCTGTCAAATTTACTGCGGACAGAACAAAAACAATTTTCAGCAGAGAGGATTAAAACTGCAGACACATCTTTGTAAAATGGCAGGGCACCAGAGCAAATCCACACAAACACAGGCAGGAGATGCAGACTCACACAGAAGCCACCCCAACCAAGAATCAAACCAGAAAACCTATAGCTGTGAGGCAACAATACTACCACTGCACCATCAAATGGAATTAAACATTCAGAAACCCTTAAGTCTGAAATTCAAATGCCTATCAATTTTATTTAACATTTTAATCAGGACAGTCTGACTTGGAACAAATAAACAAATTTTCAGCAGAGGCCCAGGAAGAAATAATGCAGACATGTCTTTGTAACATGGGAGGGCACAAAAGCAAACCCACACAAACACAGGAGAAGATACAGACCCCACAAAGAAGGAACCCCAGCCAAGAATCAAACCCAAGAACCTGCAGCTGTGAGGCAACAATGCTACTACTACACCATCAAATATCAAGCATTACAACATTTACAAACCACAGATATTATGAGGAACAGATCAGATCAAATATGAGGTAAAAATCTGAAATTTTTTACAAATGGTGGTGGGTAGGAACTCAAGTCTTTAACACCTGCATACAGGGTACAGGGTTCAAGCCCATTCCCTACCACACCACCATAAGCACCTGGGGCATTTTCTCACACACACACACACACACACACACACACACACACACACACACACACACACACACACACACACACTCCAGTAAAGCACAAGCACCATACACAAACTCCAGTAAAGCACAAGCACCATACACAAACTCCAGTAAAGCACAAGCACCATACACAAGCACAAGCACCATACAAACTCAATGAATACAACGTCCACAATCCATACATCCTTCTACTGAAGACCCGCGAGATCCACATGCTCCTTGATCCCTGAGGCACTGTCGAGTCCTGCTGCTCCTCTTGCAGTCCGGTCTGTGCACTGTCCTGGATACAGAATCAGAATTGCCTAGACATAGTAAGGCCTTGTTTAGTTTAATTCAGATGGCTTACAAAAAACAATGGAAATCAAAGTCAAAACCAACTATACTAGAAGTAGTGAAGGACAAATTACATAGAAAAGTGGGAATTGTGAGAGCAATATATGCAGAATAATGTTTTGGAGAAGAAATTAAGTTTAAAAGGAGGCAGGTATTAAACGAGCTATGCAATGGTGGAATGACAATGACTGTATAGAAAACTATTTGTGATGTACAATGTTTGCATCTGAAAATATGTCAATGTATAACAGCCTTTGTAATAAGTGATAATTCAATAAAAATGTCCCTTGTTTAAAAAAAACACAGTCCATGCTGTACTCCTAGTTATAAATGTGCCTTACTGACTGTTACCATTTGCAACTAAGGAGCTGACACATATATGTTTACAGCTTCTCACTCTTGTGACATCAGAAGGTTGTTGCTTATGATAGACATTGTCTGTCTTTCTTTTGGGAGAGATACATTTCTCACAGTTTACTTATGCATTAGCCTCAGATCTTATATCCCACTTCCCTGAGTAACAGTGGTATATGGACCTCTAGATAATTTATGAATTGTGAAAGTTAACTCTCAAGTCATATACCTTAGGCTGAATCTAGAACTACTAAGTTTTCAATCACATATGCCTACTCAAACTCCGACACTTACATTGAAGGTATGATCTTTTGAAGACTTATTTTCATAGAAATAAACAGTGTAGGTAAACCATCCAGATGTACTTAATGACTGCAGTGAAATAAAGCTATATGCAAACATAAATAAACACAGTGGCACCGATGGAAAAAACTGACCAGGTATGAAATCTAGCTATGCAAACATAAATAAACATAGTGGCACTGATGGAAAAAACTAACCAGGTATGAAATCTAGCAAGTATTATACTCCATCTAAATTTTCTGCCAAAGTTCAAAACTGCTCAGGCATATACCGAATACAGATTAGCAGACATATTCTATGCTCTGTTGCATATGTTGAGAGTGGCTTTATGACTAAGGATATAGTCTAGTACGGAGTCTTACTGTGAAATGTTTACTTCACTGAAACTTAGGCAGAAGAAAGTTCCAAGTATATAACCAGTAGTCAAAAATGCATATCAATGTGAAGCACAAAATTTCTCTTTTTGGATGAGGTTATGAATCACTCATCTAGGTTTGTTATCAGCTACACTGAGCACTTGATAAATTAAAGTCGGCAGCTACTATAGCTGTTAAACTGCAAGAGGACTTACAACAGGATAAAACAATCCCATGTGCATTTGGACACTCTCTCTCTCTCTCTCTATATATATATATATATATGGGTGTACTTTGAAACATCTAAAATCCATAGCATCTAATTTCATAACACTATGATGAGAACATCAAAAACCTAAAACATCTAAAACCCATAACATCGAATTTCATAACATATAACACTACAAATCATAAGAAAATAACACCCCCTCCACATATAACAACACCAAACTACCAAACACACTTTTTACTACATTTCTGCAGGGGGGCAAGCACCCCTGCACCCCCCATGTGGGGGGCTTCGCCCCCCCCACTCACATACATAAATTAAATATATCAACTCCAAGATCACACTACAGTGGGAAAAGGTTAATTTCCTAACCTCACTGTATCAAGCCCCCCTTAGATGTTATGGGTTTTAGATGTTTTGAAGGGGACCCATATATATATATATATATATATATATATATATATATACACACACACATACATGCAAGTTAGAAGTTCCTGAATTCCAGACTTATCAAATTAATGTTGTTCTTGACCTCATAAATTTATCAAGTCTGGTTTTAATATCTAAACCTTGGTTGAAGAACTGAATTATCACAATACATAATGGCAGTGGTAGCAGATCTGATGGTGAGATACTCAGGCTTCTTTTTTATTTTAAACTCACAAAAATAGAATATTAATGTAATAAAAACATTGTTTTGCTAAGAAAAGACATTTCATTGCTGCAATTAATGTGCTAATAGAATTACACTAAATTAACTAAACTGAACATTAAAATGAATCTAGAAATGAGCTGATATAACTACTTATTAGCATGCTCTCTCCCATCTCTCCCTTTCACATATTAAAAAGCTGCATCGTGTCAATCCATGCCTTGGTATCATGTATCATATGTATTGATATCAGCTGTCTAGGCACAAATATTTGCATTCAGTTATAGCCATATTCATTGGCTCTCATTTTACAGAGTAGACATGCAGTGAGTGTTGCAACAGTATTTCCCTTTAAACTAAAGCAAGAAAGAATGTTACCAATACACCAGATATACTTTTGACTAGGGTTACCAACACCCAATGTCTACAGAAATAATCCAGTTTTGAACATGGTGTTCAGGGATGAAAGTGGGGAATACTAACAATAAAGTTCTCTTCTTGTCTGGAGATTAGAAAACTGAGTCAAGTGCAGCCAGTCATAAAGTCACTGGCAGGTATTCATAGTCCAGAACTTTGCAAATGCATTATGGTTATATGCATATTGTGCTGCTCCATGGATATGCAAATACGGTCACTGAAAGGCGTTTGCAATGAATAAGGAAAAGTGAAGCATTTTCTTAAAAACATACCCACCTTTCACAAAAGAGTAAGTTGTATAAAGTGCAGGCTAGTAAAATTAGTGCAGGCTATGTACAAGGACCCAATGACTCAAGTATGAACAGTGTTATGTGTCACAGAGGGGTTCCCAGTGGGAGTGGGCATGCATCAGGGTTCATTTCTGAGCCCACTGCTATTTATACTGTTGATGGATTACATTAGCAAACAGGTTGAAGGGGACAGATCAACAAAGTTGCTGTATGCAGATGATGTAGCATTACAGGCAGACTCTGATGAAACATCTCAGCAAAGGATAGGGGCATGGAATACAAAACTGAAGGCACATGGAATGAAACTGAATACAGATTAGACAGTGGTAATGGCAGCAAATCAGAAGAAATTGAGAATTGAGATAGATAGTGAAACAGGTTAACAGCTTCAAGTATGTGGCGTGGCTGGGGTGTTTATGGACAAGGGAAGTCTGAAAGAAGAGTTCAAAACTAGAATCAGAGGGGCTGCAGCCAACTGGCATAGAAAGTCTGGTGTAGTGTATAACAGAAGAATGCCAAAGAGGCTGAAAAGTAAGGTGTGCAAAACAGTGATGAGACCAGTACTACTGTATGGTACAGAAACCTGGGCAGTAAAGGCAGAGCAGATGAGGAAACCAGAGGTGATGGAAACGAAGTGCCTGAGATGGATGGTAGGAGGCACACTGTGGGACAGATGAAAAAATAAGGACATAAGAACATTAGCCAAAGTAGTTCCAATTGCAGAAAAGATCAAAGAGAACAGCTTACATTGGTTTGGGCTCATGTGCAGAAAAGCAGAAGACAATCTAGTAAAAAAGATTTGGGACAGACAGGAAGAAGACAAGAAGAATTGAGGGCATCCAGGAAAGAGGTGGCTGGATTGTGTGAGAGAAGATCTGTGACAGTCAGACATGAGTGTTGAAGAAGGCAGGAGTGTGAAATTTAATCGAGAGAGATGGTGACAGTTAACACGACACCCCGACCCCACGTAGAAAATGGGAGAAAGGGAAATGATGATGATGATGATGATGATGATGAATGAGTAAGCTGTGTAAAGTTTGGCATTACAAACTTGCAAATTACCTTTTGGGGGGTTTTCACATACTGTGGGCAAGTGTGGCTGCGTGCAGTCATGCTCAAAGGGCTTCAGGTAAGCTGCAGATTGCACAGCAGCCAATACTGATTTTTAAAAAAAGAAAAAGGATTTATACATTTTTATGTAGGGGTATCTTTATTGTGTGCACCAGGGTGGTTTCATTAAAGAACAGAAAATTGTGATAGGAAGGACTGAAAAGGGAAGACAAAGGAAAGAGAGGAACACGCAAGGGAAACATCAAGAGGGTTTGTGCTGGAGGAGGTGGGAAAGGATGGGCACTATGTCTTTGTTGGGAGAGCAACCCCCCCCCCCCCATTTTTTTCAATTTTTTTTTTTTAATAAGAGGGTTATATGGGTGGGAAATAGGGAACACGGTGAAGTAGAAAGGGTAAGGCAAGAGGGGCTAAGGAAGTTCCATATGGAATCCCAGTCCACAAAGCCCCAAGCATGACTACTGCCAAATGGTGTTGCAGTGGAGGACCTTGATGTTGAGGGGGTAGGGGGCCTGTGTTGGCACAGTAGATTGCACCAACTGGGCAAGCGTGTCTTCTACACACTAAAGACAGGCTTCAACTGGCGCAATTCTCCTGTCCTCCACCTGTACCAGTATGTCCTCATCCAAACTCCAAAGCCGCCATTCTGTGAGACTTGTCAGGCTACCATGTATCAGAGTGACTGCAGGACCAGCATCTCTGCTTTGACCCTGCAAGGAAGTTCCTGGATGAGCAGAAGATGATCTATCCCTAGAGTGGGAGGCATGTGCCTGGTCTGTTTTGAACCTGTAAAAAGTAAAACATAAATGGGAGAGAAACACAACAAAAAGGAGAAAGGGATACATGAGCAAAATAAGAAAAAAAGAGAGGGTGGAAGACAAAAAAACAGAAAAAGCACAACAAATCCACACAACACTGTTCACTTGTAATTTAATAGACTATTGAAATACTACAGTAAAGTCTCTATTGGTAAAACTTGTGTATGGGAATTGCTTAGGCATACAATGAGGGTAGTGATTTGGGATGTGCTTCTGTACTTAGGAAGATTTTTAAGAGAAGTACATATGCATACTTGTGATTAACTGAAATGGCAAGGGCTTCTGGCTTTTTGAAAGTGTATATTTCTCTCAGATTATGTACTTTCAATACAGACTACAGTATGAAAAAAAACGATAATTATTGCAGTTAATAGGGTTAAAAATCAGATTATGAAACATTTCTCTTGATCCGTTAACTCTTTCATTGCATTTCTTTCATCTGCAAAACTGTAACAATATTTTCTTTAGGAGTAATACAGAAATCAATTTTAAAACCCTTAGTTTAAAACTTTTCCTGTTACCATAACAAAGTATGGACTAGTAATAAAGAAAATTCCCTTGGAAACCTGTTATCCTTAGCAGAAGACTCAAACAGACCCTACAATTTCTCTTTTGCTGCTGGCTGTTATATTTTATTTCTTCCTCAGCTATGACTAAAACAGAGAAGATCAGTCTTGTTTACCTGTATTTGAATTTCTTCTACATGTAAATATAACTATGTATGTAATCTTGTCTAAACAATAATGCCTTGTTCTTCCTTTTTTATTTTCACCTGCATATGCTTATCTGTATGAATTAGTACAAAACTAAACAAATGTTCTCTTCCTTATAAGAGAATATTATTAAAATATGAAAGGTGTCTTAAATTTTGTTTTCAAAATGCATGTAACATTTTGTTCTGGCATAACTAAAGGGCAAATGCTGAAATGTATCAATTCATGGAAGTGTGTATTTCCTTTTCTGCATAACTGTGTCTGATTTAATTAGTAATACTGAGCATGTGCTCAGAAAACTTTTGTGCTGGTCATTCATTTAGCACAGTAACCCCTGCCCCCTCCCCCAACCCAAAGTCTACATAGGGTGTGGAACATGAGATTTCAGCCATGTCGTGCAAGCAGGTAGAAATACTTCTGAGCAAATAATTATGTTAACCAACTGTTTTAGTTATATTTGTGTGGCATACACAAAACTGGCTTCATGTCATGTTATCTATTACAATTCTTTCTCTACAATGGTAAAATATTATAATTCTGTAATTAATTATTTCATAACTTTTGTATATCCAGTCACCACTACTGATATCTGTAAAGTAGTACACCATTTACACAGTTACATTATACTGATTGTTATTTTAATAATCCTACATATTCCTCTTTGTTCAAAAGATGCATGAGCGATAATAGCAGTACAACTAATCATTTCAGGTACAGATATCTGTCTTTGAAAATACATGTATTTATGCAAATTTGTTAACCTTCTTTTTTGAATATATATGCCTCAGTTAAGAAACATATTTTACTTACTATAAATCTCTGGCCTTCCAGCTGTAACCTGGTACACCCACTTGGCCAGCTTGTCAGGCCGATGCTTTCGCATATCTTCATACCTGTGACAGCACTGCTGACCGCAGTGGATTATACCTGTCAGGGCTCACAGGTTGTCACCCAACTCCTGCCAGATATCAATTTTTTTGTTCAGCCAACTCCTGCCAGATATTTTTTTCCCCAGTGCTATGTCTCCTGCATTCCTCGATTTTCTCCAGGTACAAATCATGCAAAAGGCAAAGCCTAATCAGACCAGCTTGGAGCAGGGCCTTGTGCCTTCACAGAAAGTTGTCATCTTTTGAAGAGACAGAACAAAAATGAGGAAAGTATGGTTACAGATGCATTAAGCAGGGATAGAACCACTCCCTGTTGGATGTGAAATCACCATGACCAAACCCTTTTTGCTAGCACGGTCATTAAAAGAGGAATTCATACTATTGTCAAGTTTAGTGTAAACAAAACTAGGGCGGCCACGGTGGTGCAGCGGTTAGCGTTGCCGCCTCACAGCAAGAGGTTCTCTAGCTCAATCCTCGGCTGGGGTGCCTTCTGTGCGGAGTCTGCATGTCCTCCCTGTGGTCGTGTAGGTTTCCTCCGGGTGCTCCGGTTTCCTCCCACATCCCAAAGACATGCTGTAGGTGGATTGGATACTCTAAATTGGCCCTATGTGTGAGTGTGTGCATTTCTGTGCCTTCTGTGGAAGGTTGGGCACCAGGCTGGCAACTTGACACTGTAAAACTCCACTGCCAATCATGAGCGGACAGATGATCTGCTGTGGCGGCCCCTGACCGGGAAAAGCTGAAAGAAGGAGTGTAAACAAAACTGCTTTTTTTTTAAAAGGAAAACACTTACATGTCCTTTCCATGTGTCTTTAATTTTTTTAAATATATGGGTAGTAAGTAGTATTATTAATACTTATTGATAAAAGTTATTTGTTTTATACCCTAGCATCAATATGTGTCATGTGGTACAGCAGAAATGTTGTTGTTGTGTCTTTCGGCTTATCCCCAACCCGGTTAGGGGTCGCCACAGCGGATCACCTGTCTGCTCATGATTGGCAGTGGAGGTTTACAGGGTCGAGTTACCAGCCCTGACGCACAACCTTCAATGAAGGCACGCCCATTCACGTATGCCTCCACACAGAAGACGCTCTAGCTGAGAATCGAACGGGACAACGTCTTGCTGTGAGGCGACAACGCTACCACAGCACCACTACCGCGGTGTACTTTCTTTTATTTTTTCCTGGATGGGGAAAATAAATGCCAGTATGAATGTGATTTTTTTTTTACTTTTATAACTTTATGATATGTTTGAGTTGCTAAGATGTGACAGATAGTGCTGGATGAGCAGGGATTAACCTTCAGATTGCTGTAAACCTGGCATTCAGATGACTCCATTTTGAATTTTTAAAGTGTATTCTTATTTTGGCTAGTCTTGGGCCAGCCCCATGTTTCCACAAAAAGTTTGAGATAGCTGCGGAGTGCTGCAGACTTCAGAAATGTCCACAGTGCATCCATGTCTCTTTGAAATAAGTCCATGTAATGTGGGACACATGTTTACAATGCCGAATTTCACCGATATACTTTGGGACTCATTTGTTTGCTACTATGATTCATAGACTTGCAAATAAATTAGCCTAATTTGCATATAACATGTAAAAGTCTTTGAGTTTTCGTCCATAGTTGAGCATTGCCATATTAGTTCATGAATAGCTGACATAGGCGTCAAATGTATTTGGATACTGCAGACATACTAAAGTAAAGAAAACTTTTAAAAATAATTTATTATTTTGCAACAGATACCTTAAAAATCATTTTAATATTGCTTTCAAGGTCACCTGCAATGATTTTTGATGTATACTGTTCAAGTGTTGATACCATAACCTAAGTAATTTTCTTTGTCATTTTGAATTTGCATTTATTATGAGCTATAGAATTCAGTAGTGATTATAGAAAATGAACACTGCAGAAGTGTATTGTAGTGACTGCGCATTCATGGGAACAATGCGTAATTTACTTGACAGATTTCAGTGTGCAATGGACAGGAATAGGCATGTATGATAATTCTAATGTTTTAGTACTAACAGCGTGGGAAAAAAGTACATGACAAAGCACAGAATATGGCAGGTTGTTTCTGGTTGAGTACTGTGATTGAATGAATTGCAGTTAATGCACCACTGCAGTATACATGGCTATATTGAGATAGTTATTCATACCAATATATATATATATATATATATATATATATATATATATATGGGTTACCTTTAGTACGTCAACAGCCTACTACATCGAATTCCGACACTGCAGAACATCGACAAATGAAGAGCCAAAGTTTCCCGTACAGTAAGTTACCATTTGGCCTACACCCCCCCAACTTAGTATTCCAACCCCAAGAACGCACTACTGTGGGGGTACCGGGCAAAGTTCAGGTGGATGGCTAAACAGTAACTTACCGTGCGGGAAACTTCGGCTCTTCATTTGTCGATGTTCTGCCGTGTCAAAGAAGTGGAATTCGGTGTTGTGCACTTTCGACATACTAAGGGTAACCCATATATATATATATATATATATATATATATATATATATATATATATATATAGCTATAAATATAGTGATATAGATATAGATATAGCTATAGAGAGAGACTGATATTTGTTTGTTTTTCCTAGAAGTTACTGTCACACCTGTCTGACTGCAGCCCTTTTTTCTTCTTTTTCTTTTGTTTTCTTTTTTTTATATGTAATTCTGATGGAGAATAAGGATCAAAGCACAAAATGGATAACTTCAGCCATGAGGAAAATTTTATTCTCATGTCAGCACTTAGAACGTATGGGAAATTTCTTTTTTGGTAAAGGGGAACAAGGCCTGGAGTCAAGTATTTGTTTAAATTAGTGCAGCTGAAGGTGGAAACACAGCACAGACACAATGCAAGAATAGGGCAAATTATATGGTGGTACATGCTAAAAGCAAGGCTGGAAAGAATGCAATTCACATACCATTATGGAGGGGGGGGGGTCCTCCAGATCTGACTAATTTAATACCTTCTGTCCATCTGTGGGGATGACTGCAACACAGAAGATGGCACAACAGTAATAATCAGAGGTGATGTGGTATGGACACTGTTCCATCTAACCAATGTCTACAGCTGCAGCACTCATCTGCTCATGGAAGTTAGCTTAAAATGTATAAGTTTGTCAGCATTCACTTCTGTCTATAAAAGAATGATGTCATTAAACGTGTCACAATTTGTTGTTATTAGGTGAGTCTTGTACATCAACAAATAATGAAAATGAAGGCAGCGTAGCGTACATGGTAAGATTCCCACCGATCCCCTTGTAAGCATACTGTACCGTATGCTCTTGCATGGTTATTAATGTTTTGTAATAATTTCTTTTTGCAGAGTTAGCATCAGAAACAAACAGTTCAGCTATGCCATAAAATATGGATGATGTCAGCAGCAGAATGGGCATTGCTGATTTATTATTAATTATTGACATTTGCTTACCAGAACAGTCCGACTGGGTAATAAATGCCCATTTTC
>NC_056733.1:1080241802-1080244302 GCF_019279795.1 Protopterus annectens
TGCTCTCATCACCAAAATATTGATATGTAAATGGGCCTCTGATTGGAACCAAGTACCTTGGGCTGTCTTCCCTTCATAATGCACTCCACTTATCTCAGGAAGGTAGTGTCCATGGTTACTGTGGTCTTAGATTGGGGAAGAACTAATGGACAACTTGCAAAAAAGTGAGCTGAACCCAGCCATCAAAGGATGTGGTGGCAACAAATGCTTGTGAGGCAAACTGAAAAGGTCACCAGGCACATTTAAAGTGGCCATTGAACTGACAACATCCACTGAAGAACTCTCATAAAGTAGCTGATGACAGGAATGAATTATACAGCAGTAGCCATCAAACCAAGAAGATATAGGATTAAGTGAGCAAGTTACCTCTGATGTAACAATAATTCA
Source organism: Protopterus annectens (assembly GCF_019279795.1). NCBI lineage: Eukaryota > Metazoa > Chordata > Ceratodontiformes > Protopteridae > Protopterus > Protopterus annectens. Next base: position 1,080,242,190 of record NC_056733.1, read on the forward strand.
CTGCCATGAATTTGCAATGAAAATAGTCTTGCAGGAGGTAATCTGACTGCCGGTGTTCAGATGGCATCCAATAAGTTCTAGGCTTTGAACAGGTTCTAGCTTGGATTTTATGAAATTGACAGTGATACCCAATAACAGGCACAACTGAACAAAAGAATCTCTTGCCTGAATCAATTATAATTTTGATGTCACTGTCAAGAGCCAGTAATCCAGGCAGGGAAAGACCCACCATCACTGCAGTCTGAGCCAGGCTGCTACCCCTGCCATGTATTTGGTGAACAACCAGAAATCTGTGGTGAGACCAAACGGCAGTGCCCAAAACCATAAAAGACTGTCCTCCAGCCTGAAGTTTAGGAAACTCCTGGACTTCCTCTCTGTTTTTATGTGACAGTAGGCATCCCTGAGGATCACCAAACACATCCGATCATCCTTCTTCAGTAGAGGTAGACTGGACTGTTCCATCATCATCCAGAACTTGGTCTGCTTCACAAAATAAATTAATTTGCTTAGGTCCAAGTTGGGCCTAAGGTCTCAGTTTTTCTTTGGCACCAAAATGAATCTTGAATAGATCCCAGATTCTAATTGGTTTGGTGGGATCTGTTGGATGACTCAATTTAAAATGATCTTCTGGATCTCTGCTGTTGTTCCCTTCACAGGTGGGGCAGAATGACTGGAATGTACTTTTGTCTCATATTTTGAGAGGATTGAAAAGGGACTGTAAACCCTTTGGAAATGTCTCTCAGCTCTCACGCATCTGACATGATGGTCTGACAAGCTTGTGGGTCAACAGCCAAGGACATCCTGTCTGCCTCCACAGTGCATCAGTCAGTCAAATTTTCAGAAGTGCTGAAAAGGCTTGCCACAGAATGATCCTCTGACGCTTGAAACTGTAGGCCACTGTGCTCTGGGGAGGCATCCGTTGAAGTGACCTCCTCTGCCTCAAAGGGCACTTTCTCTATGAACGTCCTTGGTCATATGTTGCAGTTTACAAGAGAACATCTTTCCTCCCTCTCTGGTTCCTAAAAAAGATCATATGAGGGGTGGAGAAGGGAACTGCAGTGGAGGGCAATGCCATATCACCTTGCTTTCTCCTAGTCAAAGTACTTTAACCTTGGAACCAAATCATGTGGTCCTGTCAATGGGAGCATTTAAAAATGCCACCTTGAAACAGTCAGCAAAGTTTCAAAGCTGCATCCAGGCATGATAGCAAATTGCAGTACTTGTGCCTGCCATGCGAGCTGTACTATCTGCCACATTCAATATGAGGTGCATGATAACATTTGAGATGGACTGCATAGTGTCCAACTGAGTGTCCAAGGTCTTATGAAACCTCTAAAGAAGATTGAGAAGCCATCAACTTAGAGACTTCAGAAATCAAGTCCATCTGAAGCCTAGTCAAATGTGCCAAACAATTCAGTGCACAGAAGGCAGACATGGGAGAAGCATAAGTGTACTTGCCAAATCAGTCCAATGCCTTCAACTCCCTGTTCATGGATGAACTTAATTCGGTATCTTCTGTGATCTCTTTCTTTGTGGTTGCATTGATGATAGTAGCATCCACAAAGGGACTTCTACACCAAAAAGATCTGTCCTTAGAGGGGGGATCATAACCTTCTTTTGTCTGAGAAGGACTGGCTTACCATGTTAGGTTCCTTCCAAGCCCTCTGGGACACAAGGTTGATAAGCGCATCTGGTGGGGAAACCACCATCATGCCTCAAGAAAAGAAGATTCAGTGGTCCAATACCCATACCCATTGTCTCATTAATTCCAGTACATTGCCAAAGGAGGCATCTTCATGGGAGAATTTGAAGACCCTTCATTGAAGTCAAAGTCCTCAGTGAGAGATTCCACTGGAGAATTTTAGTGCTTCCTCTTGCACATGATCTTTTTATGAGCATCCTCAGTGGGAGAGGCTGGGAGAACAAGAAGAGAGTAGTAAAGCCCCTGCACTGGGACAGCTCAAAGCTAAAGGTGTAGGCTGTCCCAAAGGCAGCTCATAAGAAACCAAGATCCTAGAAGAATGGAGGATTGGGATGGATCAGACATTGGAACAGACACACCCATATCAAAGTGAGACAATATCCTTTCTACAGCATCAAACACCAACACTGA